>NW_015387299.1:78187-104215 GCF_001527695.2 Protobothrops mucrosquamatus | reverse complement strand
CCCCCCAGGATCATATGACTCCATTTCTGGCACTTGGCAGCCAACTCACATTTGTGGCCAATTGCCAAATGCCCTGCAATTATGTGATTGCTATTTGCAATCTTCTCTGCTGACTTCTTTAGAAAGTTAGTGGGAAAGATGGCAGAGAAGGTAGCAAGCAGAGGGGACAGAGGGGAGCTGAAATCCTTTGGCAGGCTTCAGGAACAGAATTGAAATTTTTAGGATTTCACATCTTTTTCTGCAGCCCACAGAGATTTATTTAGTTATCAAAATTAAGAGACCTCCTGTCTCACAGAGTGACATGCATGGATGGGAGCTTCTCTTTCAGGATTTCAGCTCCATTCCTGCAGCCCATCAAAGATTCCAGAAAGCCTAAAGATTTCAGCTCTGTTCATGTAGACCACTGAAGGAATTCTCCTCCACAGAGGGGAAGGGAAATCCCTTGGCGTTCTCAGGAATGGAAAAAAAAATCCTGAAGAATTTATGTCCATGCTTGCAGCTCACCAAAAGATTTCATCTCTATGCATCAAGGGAAACTGAATACTTCAGAAGCTGCAAGAACATTTTGAGAGCAAAATGGCTGCTTGTCAGGAAGATTTTTGCATGGAGCTGAAACCCTCTGGCAGGCAGCTATTGCTCTGTCCATTTAAAGACCCGGGAGATCATTTAACAACTGCCACAGAGATTTCCAAGATTCCAGTCAAGGGAAGCTTAATGGACTGCTTTGCTCAATGACTGAGATTCTGGTTCCAGTTGTAGTTGTAAGTTGAAGACTACCTGTGTTTAATCATTTTCTCTTTCTAGCCCATTGAGAATTAACAGAATAAAAGAGTTGGAAGGGACCTTGGAGGTCTTCTAGTCTAAGCCTCTGCACAGGCAGGAAACCCTATGTCATTTCAGGCAAATTGTTGTCCAACCTCTTTCTTCTTAAAAACCTCCAGTGTTGAAGCACTCACAACTTCTGGAGGCAAGTCATTCCACTGATTAATTGATCTCACTGTCAGGAAATTTCTCCTTAGTTCTAGGTTGGTTCTTTCTTTTAGTAGTTTCCATCCGTTGCTTCTTGTCCTTCCTTTAGGTGCTCTGTAGAATAGGCTGACCCCCTGTTCTTTGTGGCAGCCCATAAATAGTGGAACACTATAGCAATCATGTCACCCCTAGCCCTTCTTTTCATTAAACTAGACATACCCAATTCTTGCAACTGTTCTTCAGGGCTGACACTTCAGGGCCTTTATTTATTGTTAAGCATGCCGCATATTACATGTTTTATATTCAAATAAGCAAAAATATAAGTGTATTGCCCATTACTTCTTTGGACTGAGATTAAGATGGAGAATTAAGAAGTTAAATGAATAGCATCTTGAAAGTGATAAAGAGAGCAAATACAATGCTAATGTACAGTATTGGAAAGAAGATCCAAGACTATAATGCTGACCTATATTCCCAGGGATTTGGATGTTAATACTGTCAAAGAGACTGAAGGGATCTGTTTACCATTCTCTACTGAAGTGAAGGCTGAACAGTCATTGCACTGGAAAGGTAATATTGGTTGAATATTTAATTACTTTCTCTTAATGATGTTTAATTGTAATTATTTCCAGAGAACCATGAAATAATGGGAATATTTGAGAGCTAAAGTATAATTCAGTTTACAATTTAGATTTTAAAACATTGAAACATTTCTAATAAAACAGTGAAAAAGAGAATCATTCTAAGCTGTGTCAAGTCCTTAATGTCCCATCTATCAAGGAGGCAAAGGAAATTGCAGGGAAAGAAAGAGTCATGTTCTAATTATGTAGGGAGAGAAGGAATCAAGTTGAAGTTGAAATCATTACTTTAGATTCAGGTCTATATATCTGCAATACTTTAAAAGGTGAAATCTCTCTGCTTACAACCACTGGCATTTACCAGAAAAGGTGATTTGCCTTTTGAGCGTAAAGAAACCCACACCAGTTAATATAAAAACAATGTTTTACACATTTGTCTACACTTTATTCTGCATCTTTTCAGCAGCATTTTACAAATGATTGCAGCACATCCTGTTATCTCCTGTCTTTTTGAAGCAACTGAGATAAAAATAAATAAATTTTAAAAACAGAATGTTAAAGCTTGAACTTCTTAAATTAATGTTAAAAAATGGTTTTTAGATTTTTTTTCTTCTAAATAAACTTTGAATGAACCATTAAACTCTCAATTGAAGATTTACTGCTTTAAGATAGAGATAGTTCACATAAGAATGATTGACTCATTGATGGGATTGACTTTTATTTGTTTGAACTGGAATAGTAACACCTATCTGAATTCAAGATTTCTGGAGACAGGCATCATTTTTCTTAAGAGAAGGGAAGTCTACGTGCAACATTTCTGGAATTATTGAAATATACCTCCATCCCACCCCCATAGGTTCATATTTAATTAAATCTGCCCAAGTGAATGGGACATTTCGCTATTGTCTTTCAATTTGAGTGGCTGATTGAAAGCTGCTAAGCCCTTCCATTCAAATTATGTGATGGTAGAAGTAGGCAATGTTCTCATATGAGCTCATGTTAGTGATGACCCCAATCACAGCAATGTTTTGCTTTTATTCTGATTAGATTTTCTTCTGAATATTCAAAAAAATTGGTATTTTAAGATGTTATTGTACATATTCTGTAGTAGGATAGCACATGAAAAATCCAAATTGTATGTAGATTTGCATACACAGTTTGTATAGAAATCTGAAACTTTGTGCATTAGTTTCTTAGGACTGTGCTACATAGTAACATTAAAATGAAACTTAAATTATGCATTTTGGGAAATTATGCTGTTACATTCAATAATACTACTTGTTTTTTAATTGAAGATATTCAGTCTTTAAAGCAGAAAACTGCTGCTGTTGTAGCAGACGTCACCGAGTTAATTTCACGATTAGAAAATGAGCGTAAAGATGCTGAAGAAGCCTTAGAGTTTGAGAAGCAACACAGAAAAAAACTATACCTAAATTCAGATAAACTGTCATTTTGGAGACTACAACAGCTTCCCAAAGCTGTTCAAAAAGGTATAAGAAATAGCCATTTTTAAAAAAAGGTATATATTTTTGTGCCATCTTAAAACTTCTGGGGAAAAAAGATATGAAATTGCTATTCTTGGGAAGCATTTGAAATGACTGTGGTGAAATAATATTCCAGGAGAGAGGAGAATTATTTTAGCCACTGAATTTTTTAAAAATCCAATCTACCATGTCCAAAAGATCAAAGTTCTGTATACTGCTATTATTTAAATTTTAAGTTTTATTAAAATGTGAGCATGTATATTCATCAGGAAGATATTATCAATATTCCCTGGTAAATTTGCTTATTGCTTTACAATCAACATCTTGATAATATTCTGAGCTTGGTTGTTTTCTTGTAGATGCTTCATTACCAACTACCGTAAGTAGTGCTAGATCACCATCAGGTCTAGCAGTGATGATATTACCTAGTTTGGTAATGAAACATCTGCAAAAAAACAACCACAGAGAGCACCAAAGACTCCACAGTTCAGCCCTGACCTACAGATAATCTCTTCTGTTGATACTGATAGTACTTTGTACATTATACTGTCAATATTATAATCTCCAAAAACTTTAAGGAATATATATATATATATAAATATGCTCACATATAGTGCAAAAATACTTTGTAGACTTCTTTCCAAGCATTGAGCAAATCTAAAACAGTTCTTGGAAATATGTATGTTCTGACCTCATAAAATATAAGAGCCTGGTTATACACTCTGCTAGATCAGTATGCCGAAGTCCCTAAATAAAAAATGTAATTTTAAAAAATATTACTGCAAATTCACTTAACCTTACTGAAGATCTCTCTGAGGGAGCTTGCTAGCATGCGTAGCATTTATATGAATATGGTACTAAAGCGACACTTTGCAAACCATTTCTCCATAGTGCTGTCACTACTTTTGCTTCCAAGAAAATTTGAGATGTACAGTGCATTCCTTTCTGATCACCAACATTAATTGGTGATCATTACTTCATCTACTTGCTGTTTGTTCAGAAATTCTCTTTTGTTTAAATGTCATATTAAGCAACTTAATATTCTTTAGAGTCTATTTGATGAGAGTGTATTAATAGTCCTCTTTTGTGTCAAGTTCATCTCAAGCAGTGTATGGTTGTATTCTGAACAACTGTGCACATTCCATTTTTAATTAATATGACATTTTGCTTCATTATGACTATAGGAGCCATTGACATTTTCTTGAGATTAGTTGGAGGTTAATAATAATAATAATAATAATAATAATAATAATAATAATAATAATAATAATAATAATAATAAAGTTGGAAGGGACCTTGGAGGTCATCGAGTCCAACCCCCTGCCCAGGCAGGAACCCTACACCATTTCAGACAAACGGCTGCCCAGTCTCTTCTTAAAAACTTCCAGTGTTGGAGCATTCACCACTTCTGGAGGCAGGTTGTTCCATTGGTTAATTGTTCTAACTGTCAGGAAGTTTCTCCTTAGTTCTAGGTTGCTTCTCTCCTTGATCAGTTTCCACCCATTGCTTCTCGTCCTGCCTTCAGGCGCCTTGGAGAATAACTTGACTCCCTCTTCTTTGTGGCAGCCCCTGAGATATTGGAACACTGCTATCATGTCCCCCCTCGTCCTTCTCTTCATTAAACTAGACATACCCAGTTCCAGCAACCGTTCCTTATATGTTTTAGCCTCCAGTCCCCTAATCTTTGTTGCTCTTCTCTGTACTCTTTCTAGAGTCTCAGCATCTTTTTTACATCATGGTGACCAAAACTGGATGCAGTATTCCAAGTGTGGCCTTACTAAGGCATTGTAAAGTGGTATTAATACTTCACGTGATCTTGATTCTATCCCTCTGTTAATGCAGCCCAGCACCGTGTTGGCTTTTTTGGCAGCTGCAGCACACTGCTGGCTCATATTTAAGTGATTGTCCACTAGGACTCCGAGATCCCTCTCACAGTTATGCTTATTTCTTTACTTATTTATTTTCAATATTCCTATCCCTATTATAACAGACTCAGCATAGGTAACAACACAGTAAACACATAATTCCAAAATTAAGATCTGAATCCTCACTGAAAACTTTCAAATCATCTGTATCCTTTGGAATCATATATAGTTGATTTGCCATCACTTTTTCAACAACCTTCTCCAAGGGAAAAAAAAAGAGACTGGAAATTTGTCCAATAGTGTCAAAATAAGACTTCTTCACTATTTCACAAGGATAATATACAAAATTTTCTTGTCATGTTCTGTTTTCTAAAGCCCATTGAAGGTTATGTATATTGAACAGCATTCAAAACAAGAACACTAGAAACATACATTCTGCAAGATTTAGGTAATTATTATTCATAATGCAAAATTCAGCTGAGATGGACTGCAGAGGTGGTCTCTGGAACTATTATATAGTATCCATTACCTACAAGAAATAATTTGGGGTGCTATCTTCATAATTCATTTTGTGTTCAGATATCAGCAAAAATGTGAGATTTGTCTTTTCTAGAAATTGCTATTGCCCATTTTTTAAAAAAAACAACAATCTGAGTATTCCAGCAATATAGCATGAGTGATTCTTTATATCTGTGTTAATAATGGTATCAGAAAAAAGTTAACTAATTGAAACAGAAAAAAAAATCAAATCTTTAGCTTCTTATTTATTTGTACTACTGAAAAAATGTATCATAGACTACTATGCAGTATGGACATTAATTTTCTTCAGAAAATGCAATTACAGCATTGTTTTATAGACAGATGATATAAAATTATCTTTTGAAGAGAAATGTACATATATTTTAGAATCTAGCAGCTTGTTACATATTTAAACTTAAAAGCAATAATTATCATTTTCTTATAAGAAATGGTTTCTTTTACACTTTGCAGAATGGGAGAAATGTTTGCAAGATATAATAGAATTACAATGGCATTTTGAAGAAAAAAATGAGCAATTACAGGATGCACTAACCCAACTGACAAAAATAGAGGCAGCCAATTCAGTGATGCAGAAGCAGATAAACTTCATGAAGAAATACAGCCCTCTGCTGGAAGAAAAGCTATGTCATGAAAATGATTCAATAAAAGAAGTAAAAACATTATTTGAGGAGGTAAAGGGGTTCAATATTTTAATTATATTTTATTATATTTTTTATTTATTGCGTGTGCATTTTAAATTTCTGTGTCCAACAATAATGCTAAATATCTAAACATGAAAATATGTGAAAAAATAGCACAATGCCCATTCTTTTCTTATGAGAATGAAAAATAAGAATATAACTTCTTATGAAATCAAAATGCAATTTTATTATAGCAATGTTAGGTTTGATCAATTGTTCAACGTATCAATATGAGATTAAATATTAAAATAGTATAATAGTATTGATTATATCCGATCATTATTTTCTTATAAAAATGAAAATGTTACCTGTAGGTTTTACCCCTTTAATTCTTATCAAGTTTTGACTTTGGTATGTAATGTCTTCCTTATAGAAAATGGAGTCTTTGTTTTGCACATGAAATCGTGATTGTAATTTCTTTTTCAATTAATAGAGTTGTTTTGTTATTTTCTGGTTTTAATTTTCTTTCTGCTGCCCAGAATGGTGAGTGGTGGTGAGATGGGCAAGCAGTGTGAAACAAACAAATGAATATAAATAGTGATTTAATAAAGATGAGCCTCATTATTAGATTCTCATAGCCAGATTAGAAAACTAGTTATATTAAACCTAATTTCCAAAGATTGAGGTGCAGTTTGGAATCTGAATCCATGGAATTCTTGAGTTTCGGAATCTTGGAAAAATTCTAGAACAAAATGTTGTTTTGGCTCTATTGTTAGTAGCTCCATCCAATTAAAAAAAATACTGTTATGAAATGGCTCCATTCAAAGCAAAATAAAAATAATATTGGGTGGGATTTACTTAATTTGGAAAGTACATACTAATTGGATTATCATTCGAATAAGACCCTATTAGTGCTTTACTCATATACATGCATGCACAAACATTCTCTGTCTCTCTCTTTCTCTCTCTCACACACACGAACACACAGACAGAGTTGAAATTTATAAACCCTGCATTATATTATCAAGACATCAATATGTTAAAAGAAACATGTAAAGTAATTTTCTACATGAATATCCATATTTAATGTATGAGAAAAATAAATAGCAATGGTAAATAAGAAAAATAAAAAATGTTTAAGATTCTGAACAATCATGAACAGTCATGTCTGTAAGAGGAAAAAAGAATCTGATGGTATTGTAATAATACGCATATACCAATACTAATACCAATAATAATTACAATATTGTAATAATACCATCGGTGTCTATGAAGAGGTCAAAGGGGAACAAATAACAACATGAGCATCTCAATGTCATCACACAAATGCAAAAATCTGGCAAATGCTAAAAGTAATAGTGGTATTTGTTGGATAATGTTATTGCATGAGTATTGTTTTAGTACTATTGTTTGTTATTGGCTATTTGCAAAAAGGTTTGAACAAATATTAATTAAAATATTAAGCATTTTTTAATTCTTTAAGTCTGATGATACAGCTATACTCACATATATTATTTTGGACAGTAGCAATTGGATTATTTATTTGATTTCTTATCTTGAAATCATGAAAAGCATTTGGGGATACAGAAAATAAAATAAAAAGAAGTTAGTGTTTACCAGACAAATACACTCAGATAATAAATCCACAATATGTTAGTGAGATAAAAATGTGATGTTAGGTATTTTTATCATAGTAGATTAGTATAAATTAACTCTTTCAAATTCTTTGTACAGGTAGCCCTTCTTATGACCATAATTGAGCACAATGCACAATGCAGTGCAGTGAATCACTGTAGTTGTTAAGTTAGGGATACAGTTATTAAGTGAATCTGGCTTCACCATTGACTTTGCTTGTCAGAAGGTCGCATTATTTCATTATGGTCCTTGAGTATTGTTACAATCCTTGTTATACTTTTAGTTTTATATTATAAATTAATTTCTGTTTCTTTCAAAGGCAAAAGCTCAATATGATACTGTCCATCAGAAATATTTGGAAGTGCAAAAATTGCATGAAGAAATCAAAGAAGAATGTGAAACAAAAAGACAATATATGTTTGAGCAAATAGAAGCCGATGAGACTACATTAAACCAACTTAGGTAAGTATATTTTAACTTTCCAAGAGAATTATTCTTCAGGCAATCTCCATTTATACATAGAAACAGATCTTGATTATTTTAGAAAGCTATGTTGTGTTTATATAAAGAATATTTATATTCTTCTATTCAATCTTGTCCAATTCTCAGAGACTGCCTTGTCAAATCCCTGCAAGGTTTTTCAGGCAAAAAATTGTTGGTTTGAAAGAATAGGAGAAATAGTAGAACTTTTGCTAAAAGGAGGAGAAGAAGTAATGTGGTAAGGATTAATTAAGGTATTAATTTAAGCTAATATATGATATAGGCAAAGCTTGTGGAATTTTCTTGTAGCCAGAAATGAATGAGGAATGGATTCTGGAACATAAAAAAAAACTATCTTGCACTCTGGGCAGGAGAGAGGAAGAGCATAAGGAAAGTGGGCTAGTGGATCTTGTCATGCTGAGTTATTGACAGCAGTTGAAGGGGGATGAAGGAAATTCATCCAGTATGTCAAGTTGGTTGATACTGAGGGGATGAAGAGAAAGAAAGAGAAATACATTACCAGTCTTGTCCTTCCATCCCTTCCTTCATCTGCCACAGCTACTATCTTTGGCTTTTCGTAGCTTTTCCCCTTCTCTGAAAGACCCCTGAATCAATTTTATTCAGTGCATGAACCAATACATCTCAAATGTATGCTTAATTTCAGGCATGAACCAGCCAGAAATAACTGTTTTGTGCACAGAATGTTTTGGGCGTTCCTAGTTATTATATAGAAAGTGTCTTTTATCAGTGATAGCAATCATAATTTAGGTAATATTCCTAATTACAATAAAACTGTTCTCTGACTTGGGAGCAGAACTTCTGTGTCTATGAGATATCCCAATCTTAGTGTTGTGTCTAGCAGTTCTCCTTAATTGTGTATCATTGCAGATTATCAAAAGAAGGAATTTACAATCAGAAATTCCTCACCATAGTAAAAACGAACTTTTGATGAATGTCTGGATTGGATCCCATCTACTATGAGCAGAATTCTGCTCAGGGAACAGGGCTTTCTTCCTGTCCTTTCTTGCTGCAGGTTTTTTCAATAGTATTTTGTAGGGAATTCTCCACAAGAAGGATAGAGGAATCACTAAGTATTGGTTACCCGCCATTATATGAAGAAAAGCTAATTTATCTTCCTTGGCAGATATCTTAAGATGTAGAAATACTTCTGCATTCAATTTTTCTAGGACACTTTTTAGAATATAAAATACATACTATATTTGCTGTTAGTGAGCAAGCCCAGTGTCGCTGCTGCTCTCCCTGTCCTCTCTTATTAGCTTCCAATATACAATGTTAAACACTATTATCCTGCAAAAATATAAGTTGACTGACAAGCTAGGATTGTAGAAATCTGTGGGCTGTAAAGCATATGGAAATGAATGAAATTTACACCAACGTGCTTAGACTTACATGAATGCTAGATATCAGAAGTTAAGAAAGTACTGTTGCTGCAGCCCACTACCGGGTCGTGGCCTCTTGGCCACCAGGCCACCTGAATGGCTGGCTAGTGCATCCGTGCATGTGTGTGCGCTCGCCCCCCTTGCACCAACGGTAACTGAGCCCTGAGCCTCACGCTAGCCAAGCCACAAGCCTCTTGCTGGTGCTAGCCAACCCGTGAGCTACGCGCCAGCACTAGTCAACCTGTGAGCCGTGCACCGTGCTAGCCGAGTTGGTGCCAGTGCTAGCTGAGTTGTGTGCTGGCGCTAGCCGAGTTGCGTGCTGTGCGTTGGCGCTACCATTCCCATTTGCAGAACATGCATGCTCACAGCCCCGTTCATGCGCATGCAGCCACATTTGTGTGTGGGTGCGCATGTGCGCATAAAGGTGCCTGCCTCTCCCTTTCCCACTGGGCCACCAACCCAAAAAGGTTAGGGACCCCTGGTATAAGGGATACCTGCAGTTATAAAGAGATTGATAGTACTGCAATTATACCAATAAATATTCACTCGATCTTTAATTTATTTGGAGAAATAGATAATTTATTCTTGCTGCTTTTTAGGGATGAGTTAAAAGAAACCGACATGTTTTATGCTGACATCAATAACAAAATACATGGATTGAGGGAGGAAATACTAGAAAATGAAAATCGCCTTGAAGAGCTAATTAAGCAAGAAGCAGATATAAAAGCTGACTTAAATTCTTGGCGCGATAAAGTGAGTTTTAAATATTAAGTGCAAAGCATGAAAATTTCAAAACTACAACAGCACATGGAATCCTACAATTATATCTACTAAAAACATAGGCAATTTGCAATCAACTAATAAATGTGTTATATAGTACGGTGAAAATATTTAATTAAAAATCACATACATTCCATTTTGCACATTCCAAAATCAGTATCCAGCATGTTTTAGCAACTAGGGCCTACAGATCCCAACAGGTTCCATTGGGGTTAACATCAACCTTGTTTATCCCTCCTCAGGATGGGTGCCATTAAATTGCTATATATGACAGATAATTAAGAACACAATCTTATTTAGGAATTAGTCCCAATTAATGAGACTTCCTAGTAAACATTTACAGGAATGTACTTTTAGTCCTCTATAGTTTTGATATTAATATAATTTTTATTAATATTGTAAATTCCTATGAATGGAAATTAGCTAGCTAAAATGGCCTATCAATAATGAAAAACAGCACACAATTATTTCCTTTTCTTCCTGCTCTACAGAGCTGAGGGAACTCACCTGAGTAATATAGGAAGAAGCTGCATGACGAAAGAAAGCTGACAAGAATTTTCTCTGCAGTTTGCTTGCAAGAACTTTTTCTCACTTTGTCAGTGTTCTTCTGTGAAACAAAAGAAGGACAATTCAGGATTCAAGATGGGTGCAAACATATGTTTTTATCAAGTGATAAACTTATCTAGTCCAGCATTCTGCTTCCTCAGTGGCAAACCAGAGGTGTTTCATGTGATTTGTCCATAAGCACAGTAATACTGCCTCATTCATGTTGCTCAGCAATTGGGTTTCAAAGGCATATCAGACCTTGAAGAGCTGAGAAAGATCCAAAAGAGTTATAAAAGTAACCAAGAAGCTTGAGCAACTCTCTGTGAGAAACATTATATCTTCAGGAACATTTTAGCTTAGGACAAATGTAGATCAGGAGATTTACACACATCCAATTTTTGTTATAATGTATAAAATTATGTATGATGTAAAGAAATTATGTATTAATAAAGAAAATATCTACAAGAACTGGGGTCATCCAATAAAGCTAAATGGTGAGAAATTCAAAACTGAGAAAAGGAAATCCTTCACACAGAGAATAGTTAAGATTATGTGATATATCTGCATAAAATGTAGTGATATCTATCAATTTAGATTAATTTTGAAGTTGATTCTATAAATTAAATAATGTATTTTAATATTAGGAAAGGCGTTTGAAATTGAAAATTTCAAGACAAGAAAGTGAAAACAAACAATTGATGGATGAGCTTTTTGCAGAGATGAAGATTATGGAAAACACAGTGAGTTTTAGAATTCATATATATATATATATATATATATATATATATATATATATATATATATATATATATATATATATATAATGTTTTTCCATTCAATTCATGTGATATGAAATTATGTGTTTTCATAATTATTCATATGATATATATATGCTATCTGTAGAAATCCAATAAAGAGTCTGATCTACAAAAACTGAAGGATAAGCTTGCAAACAATCTTCAGCAGTTCACTTGTTTGCAAAATGAAATCCAATATCTTAAAAATGAAAATGCCGGATTTATGTACAAATTCAGAGAGAGGTAAGTGGCACTGTGTTAACACCCAAAAGCTTACATTCTGAATAACCCCAATTTAACAATATTTCATTTTTAGTCTTTTTATTCTCATTGAAGACATAAATCATTTGAGTTGTATGTCAATTAATTTGGAGAGATTAGATGATTTCTGTTGAACTTGCTTAAAATCTGATTTAGCTTAACTTCTGGTATTAATGCTAAACTGATAATTTATAATGTTTTCAAATTTAAAAGTGATATTATCCCATCCTAATACATAAACACAAAGTCCATCTTGCCCATACTAAGGTGATATGAAATGGGGCAGGGAAGGGAAAAGTGGTTAAAAGAAGTCAAAGAGAATACAGGTAGTTCTTGACTTCCAACAGTTCATTTAGTGACTGTTCAAAGTTACAACAGCACTTAAAAATGAGTTATTACTGTTTTTCACTCTTATGACTGTTGCAGCATTTCCATGGTCACATGATCAAAATTCAGATGCTTGGTAACTAACTCATATTTATGATGGCTGCAATGTCCCGGGGTCATGTGATTACCTTTTGTGGCCTTCTGACAAGCAAAGTCAATTGGGAAGCCAGATTAATTTAATAGCCATGTTACTAATTTAGCAGCTGCAGTAATTCACTTAACAGCTGGGCAAGAAAGGTTTTAAAATTGGGCAAAGCTCACTTAACAACTGTCTCACTTAGCAACAGAAATTTTGGGCTCAATTTTGGTCATACGTTGAGGACTATCTGTACTGTAGTAACAACAGACTAATTTTGCTTCATCTCAGAGTTAAGAATATGAACTCCTTGGAATAAACAACAATGAATGTGAATACAAAGTGGCCATTTAAGAATTTTATGCAATTAATTAATTCTTAGGCTAATTAATACTAATTAATTTTAGCAGATTAAAGCCTATGTTTGCTTAGTAAGCAGCAATTAATCAAATATGGAAGTGATATAATAATTTTTTAAATGTATATTGTGTTCCTAAGAAAATGTTTATACTATGTGTTTGTTAAAACAAGAACAAGTTACACTTTTTAAAACTGTAGAATGAGTGCATTTCCCTGAAAACTCACTCATTCTACAGTTTTAAAAAATGTTTTCTAAGTGTGCAGATCAGATTACAAAAAAGTAGATTATTTAAATGATGGAATCAGGTACTTCTTGATTTACAACCATAAGTGAGCCCAGAATTATAGTAGTAAGTCATTGCAGTTGGAAGTTGTATCATCTAGTGACCGGATTGGATGATACAATTATTTTTTATGGTTGCTAAGTGAACGCCACATTTATGAAGTAAATGCTGTGGTCATTAAGTAAATGCCACCATCGTTAATCAAAAGCCATGATTGTTAAGTGAATCCATTTTCCCCAATGGACATTTTTTGCCAGAAACCAGAAGTAAATACTGGCAACCAGCAAAAAATGTTGCAAATTTCAGTCACATGACTGCAGGACACTGCAAATGGCCATAAAGGTGAGCTGGTTGCCAAGCTTCCAAAGTGATCAAGTGAGCATCAGGATGAATGTGGCCATTGTAACTTCAAAAAACAGGTTGTAAGTAGTTCTGATGTGGTCTATCATTAAGCGACTGGTCATAAGTTGAGAACTACTTTATAAATTCTGGTCAAGAATAAATTGTGCTAAATAGTATAGAAGAAAGTTACAAGTGAGACAAAGGAATACAATGAAGTTACAAAGATATAAGTGTAAAAGGTAGTTGAAAAAAGATAGTATGGGTAATATTTATATCTTAATAGAAGAAACATAGAACAAGGTAACAGAAATGGAGCTATTAGATTTTAGAGGAATGTGTAGATATGTTAGGCATAACAAGGGAGATGTGGTCATCTAATATTAAAATTGGTGCCACTTTGCATATCAAAATGTCAAAGTAGCAATCATAAGAAAGCAATTAATTTGCTAGATCATTATCTAAGACAAATGTTTCCAAGGTTTGTTTCTATACCTGAGGAGTTAGCATAATATTTGAAAAGAAGACAGTGTAATATCATTTTTGTTAATGACAATGAAATAATTCAGGAAAATACAGAATGTCTATTTTGAATAAATTAGTGAAAACTATGATTAAAGATACAATTATCAAAACTGAATTATGTATGAATATGTTTAGTGAAGTTAGTCAATAACTACTTTATAATTTTGCTAAGGTATGGCTTGTTTTAACCATACTTTGTTAAAAATGCTGTGGTGGGGGATTAATGCATAATGTTAAGTATAAACCATGGTTCAATACTATTCTCGGGGGAAATTTGCCACTACAACAGTAGACTGCTTTGTTCTTAGGTTAATAATTGTATTACACCTCAGAACAACTATTCAAGTAAAGGTAATATCTTGGTCATTTAACTAAACCCATTTGCACTAGCAAAAATGTAAAGCAAGGTTATATTCTTACCCCACTTTTATTCAACTTTTACATTAACAATATTGTTGAGATGTTTGCTAAACCAGAATGCTATCCTCTTTCCCTGCCCACTGCCTCATTTTTGTTCTCCTTTATGCTGATGCCTAAGGTTTTGTCTTTAACTTAGTAAGCCTCCAAGATGCCTTAAAGCTCTATCATTTTACTGCTCTAGTGAAAGCCATCAAATAAATTATTCTAGAACAAAAGTATTGCTATTCTATAGGAATCACTTTAATGCCCCAATTAGATGGATGATCAATGGTAAAAATATCAAGCATCTGAAAATCTAGATGTCTGTTTTCAATGTTCTACTTGCTGGTGTACTCCAACAAGAGATCTTCTAATGAACGCCACCAAAGTATTCCTTCCAATTGCTAAATTTGCAGATAAGTTTAGTAACAATTATTTTCCAGCAGCTATTAAACTAATTAAAACCAAAGGTCTAGGTTTGATGCTATATGGTGCTCAGTTAAATATTTATAAGGAGTCTCCTAGTTTAGAAGCAATTTAATCAAAATTCTTCAAAATTTTACTATGAGTTTCTTATTGAACTTTCAGTGCTCTAATATGACTAGAATTTGGCTGGATTTCCCTTGGGGTTCAATTAAGATTTTGTCATCTTAGATTCTAGCTTAGTCCATCTCACCTTACTGGATAGGGGTCTCTTCCAACCTAAGAAGACAAATTAATGACAATTTAAATCTAATGCCTTTATCACTGTGCCATACAAAATCTCTTAGCTATATTTGTGCTCTTCTAGTTTTACTATAGAAGGCAAACTCTTTGTGATTCCTAGTAATTTCATGCTCATGTACAAATGGTTTTCGTGACAATGAGACCAAAATGCTTTCTGCTGAGATGTTTTTGCTCAGCTGTCTAGCCTACAGCTCTTCCAGTCAGTTAATAATCATATCCAGCCTGATTAGCATTTGAAGATGAAAGTTCTAAGTTTCTTCACAACAAATAAGGGTTAAATTTATAATGATAAATACAGCTTTGTCATCCTTTTTTGTTTACTCTATAAATATATTTAAAAAATAAATTTGTATTATATCAGTGAACTCCCAATTATAAAAGATGAAGCAAACTGTGGCATTTCTTTATAAAAGCATAACAAAAGATGTAGCCTTTCTAAACTACTAAAAAGTGCTAATATTGTAAGCAGTTTTTAAATTTGTTTTAAATAGTGCAAGAAGGAAAATGGGATACCAATCAGAAATTCAGGTTTTGCAGAAAAATATTCGTAGACTGGAAGAACATTTAAAAAAAGTAAATAAAGACCTTTATGGTGCTGAATTGGCTTATGATGACGCCAAAACAAAACTGGAAGAACTGAATCAAGGCATTGTTAAAGAAAAATCACGTTTCAAGGTTGTTTAATATTATTGAATTATATTTAATTATAAGACGTTCAATTATTGCACTGAGCAGAATAGAATATTATTGCATTAACCCAATTTTGTATTTAAAGAAATTGTTTTTCTGGAGAAAACAAGTTTTCAGTAATATTTATTTCATTTCTGTGAAAAACTTCATATCTGATTTTTTTTCTAGTTCAAGAAGCTTGCCAGGCCACTTTTTCTAGTATAGTTTTTAGCCATATTTTGCATTATTCTTTTCTATGCACTGTTGGTAAACCTAGGGCAGTGATGGCGAACCTTTTAGCGACCGAGTGCCCAAACTGCAACCCAAAACCCACTTATGCATCGTCGGGTGCCGGGTGGGTGTGGCCCATTGGGTGGGTGTGGCTGCGGTGGTAAAAGCAGACTGGGTGGGACTAAAAAGTTCAATCAATCAATTCCAACTTTGCAAGATCTTTTTTTTTCTGCGAGAAGTTGAAATTGACTGATTGATTGAAACTTTTTTTTTGTACACGGCAGCGGAGGCCTAAAGCGAAAAGGTTTTATAAAACCCAGCTGAAGGCCTAGGACTGGGGTGACAGCGCATGTGCCCACAGAGAGGGCTCTGAGTGCCGCCTCTTGCACGCGTGCCATAGGTTCGCCACCACTGACCTAGGGGCAAGCATCACTATTCAAGAGAGTATTTGCAGATAGATGTTTATATCCATTGCTAATGAAGAAATATATTGTATTCTTTATCCAACTTTGACAGGATGTCAAAATCTGCATCTAGCATAGCTAATCATTATATGTTAGATTTCCTGTGACTCATAGTTGAATTTTACTAAGGTTTTGATTATTTCAAATTTCTGTAATTGAAAACGTAATTCTTATAGAATTAAAAAGTAAATTCTATTAATCAGGAGAGAGATAACATGATACATATGAAAGAAACTAGAATAATTTTTAATTGGATTTAATGATCCATCTGTTATCCTACAATCAATATGAAATATTAGTAACTAAATAAAGAGCCAGTATGGTGTAGTGGTTAAGTGCTGGCCTAGAATCCAGGAGATCATGAGTTATAATCCTGCCTTAAGCATCAAAACCAGCTGTGTGACTTTGGGCCAGTCACTTTTTCTCAGTCCTACCCACCTCACAAAGTTGTTATTGTGAGAAAAACAGAAGGAGGAAGGAATATTAAGTATGTTGAGTTTTTGATAAAATAATAAAGACAGGATAAAATCTAACAAATAAATAAGAAGGTGAATGCTTGTTACTATAGTGATTTCTTCTCTTTGCAATACTATACTAGTTCTGATACTGTTCCAAATAATTTGCCAATCTCCTTGTTCCCCAGAACAAATTTTAAAATGTTTGGGTAGCTACAAAAGAAAGAAGCAAAATTTGATTGCATGCTTCCTAAGGCCTAGACAGAATGATTGGCCCAGAGTCACTCATTTAAGGCTTGTGCCTAAGGTGGGACTAAAACTCACAGTCTCCTGGTTTCTAGGCCAGCACCTTGACCACTACACCAAACTGACTGTCTCTGAAATATTACTCTAATTATTTTCACGGAAGAGTTTCATCTGTGGAAGATAACCTATAGAAGGACACCAGTTCTTGCACTTGCATTATTGAGAAACTGTGTAATATCACTTACCCTTCTCCCAGTAAATGCTGACAGTCATTCTGGTTTCTCTTTAAGTTGCATATTCTTCCTGGAGTCATTCATATTAGAGGTGGGGGGGGGAGAAACAGGAGGACCAGCTTGAATGCTTCATTAAAGCAATCCTGTAATATGGCCTTAATAATTAAAACGATATAGAAACAATGACCCAAAAGTTAAGTATGCTACTTAAAGAGAATACTTAAATTGATTAGTTACAAAAGCAATCCAACTGATCCTTTTCATCTGATTTGCAATTATTTATTTTGTGGTAGTTTCTGTGTTTTTTTGTCTACTCCTATTGATTGCAATTGTTCTATTTATGTTATAGAATTTGGAAGAGAATATTAAAAAACAAATTAGAGATGAAATAAGTGCTTGGAAGCTGACTCAGGTAAGGAAAATAACTTTTAAAATGTTTGTTCAGAATATATTTTTTATTATTTTAATTATTCACACCATCTCTTCTGTATAATTTATGGCATGATGTATGGGAAAACTGCTTGAATGCTAAGCTACCCATAGATCGTACTAAAATGATTTTACTCTACTAAAGCTACTTCAAGGAAGAACTTATAGAAAGCTGTTTTCTTGGCTGTCTACTTTTCTTGCCTGGTAGGGGAGAAACCATCAGCTCCAGATGCTCATATGATCAAATTGTATCTTTCTTTTTTTAAAAAACCATTAATCCAATCTGTAAAAAAATTACATATAAAAAAGGAGCAGTTCGCTTGCTGCCCTGTAGGCAAATTTAAAAGTCCCCTTAAGTCCCTAAAACCAGATATCTTTTAAAACAGTAGTTAACAAAAGAACAGCTTTCAAATTACAGAATTAAAAGATGAAATAGATCATTTACAAATTACAAATATGTAACCATTTCTGCTTATGATTAGTGGTTTTTTTTCACATAGGACTTCTACAGGATTTATAGGACCATCCAGCTATTATGGTGGTCATATATCACAGTTGAAAATTTTCCTAAAGAGCAGCAACAAGACAGCAACAAAATTCCCAGATTTGTAACAGGCAATTTAGTACATCTCTTTTTTCACTCTATCCCCTGTGCATTCAATTTGAAGCAGGATTATCTAGAACATATTTTTACACCAGGGCTCAGTCTAAGAATGTGTGTAAAATAATGATGCATTCACTTGAAAGAAAGACAATTTTTTTCAAATAATTTATCTTAAAATCAGATAATTGTCTTCAGTTTATAAGAGGTAAATAGAAACATATAGGGATGAGAGTTTTTGTTTTCTAATTTAAAGGCATCTTAGAATTTAAATACAGGACAGAAAGTCTCATAGGCATCTGATAAAAAATCAAGATGATGAAAAAAATGATGATTCAATTTGGATATTGGAATCATTACAGCATTCCATTTGGATGCTCCAGGTTCCTGAAGGGTCTAATTTCCTCTATTGTCTATTATTCCATCCAGGATCCCAGCAGAAAAGAAACATTGTGGCAGGCTGGTTATAAAGATATGACTTTTTGAAAAGCAACTGTTTTCTTCTGAAACTTGGAAGAGAAATACTGTATGCTGTCAACATAATGATGATAGTAGCATATTTTCTGCCAGGAATCATGTAGTTTCAACTACAACTTCCATATTTCTAGTAGACATTGTAATTCAAAGTCTTTTTGCCTTTTCTACCATTCTTTCCAGTTTGCTCACAGGAATCCATCATTTAAGGAATTCTTTAAAAAGCATACATGTTGAAGATTTTTAAAATTACCATGAAAATGTGGTGTGCTTAAAAATACAGTGTGTGAATATTAATTGTTTCATGCAATATCTGTCTGAGATATGTATTTTTGACAAATGGAACTGCCTGTTTTTGGATGTCTCCCTTTAGTTCAAATGTATTTTGTTTATTTTATAAACAGAAAAGAATTAAAGCACTACAATTAGAGTTAGAAAGAAAGAAAAAAGAACATGACAAATTACAGGAAAAAGTTAAGAATAAATTAAAAAAATATGAGCTGCTTTCAGCTGAACAAGCAGAAATACTGGAAAAAAATAAAGAAATGTACAAAGAACTTACTGAGGTAAGTTAAATAAGAACATGTTGAAACGTTGCTCCATTATACTTCGCTTGTTAAGTGCTTTTGCATTTCCTTCACAGAATATAGTGGGATACAAATTGACATTTGGAATAAATCAACATGTCAGTAATGAAATTAAATGTAAAATAGCTGGTTCTCTGTGGCTGTAATGGCTTCAGTGATATGCAAAAAAGAGACTGAAATAATTTTATTTTCAAAATGGCACATTAATGGCAATGAGTAATACTATCAGCTCTTCCCCAAGGCACAAAACTCAGTAGAATCAATGGGATAAAGACCAAAAGGCTTATTGGGAATCTGGGAGGAATTGTACATCTTGTACATATGTTTTAGTGAAAACCAGTATTGTAGGCATCCTGATGCTAAGAATAAAACTTTTTATGCTTGGTTACCTAACAGTTAATTAAAAATGTCCATCACTGAGATCAGTGCTGCCCCCTGTATTTCATGACTTCTGGATTTTATAGGGGTCTAGGAATCTGAGCTGCTAAATTATTAGTTCAGCTTACTCCAGAGCAAACACTGCAGTTTCAGTTTTGCAGCCACTATCTCCAAGTGGTGGAGCGAATGACATTCTACTGGTGGGAACTCTTCACTAATCCATCTGCCCGTCTTTCCTGTAGCCATGATAACTTGCCAGGCTCTCCCATCTTCCCCAAGCATTCTGAGGGACAACTTTGTTATTTTGTTTTCACTCTGGCAGATTTTGCCCTTTTTCCTCATACTTTGAAATGATAAGAAAAGATGAAAGTGGGTCACCAGTTAGTTCACTGCTTGTTTCTGTGTTTTTCCTTTTACCATCTGGAGGGAGCAACTGACTGACTCTGTGGATTAATAAAGTTCAGTAGTGGGAACATTGGGTAGAACTGTTGCTAAAGATTTGAGAAATCTGGCCAATGACTAATGGAAGTTTAATAACAAATGTATGAGACTTCATTTTGATTAGATTCTATTGCTCTTTTTTGATCTGCATTTGTATTTTTCAGAAAGTAGCCGAATTAAATCAGAAGATTCAAGAACTTGATGACAAGGAGGAAAATGTGAAAAATGAATTAGAAAATAAGAAGAAATATTCTCAGGGCCTATTAGATGAAAAAAAGGTGAATATGTTAATATTAACATTAATAAGTTTTATTTTCAAATGCTAAATAGATGCTTGTCCTCCCTGATCTTGAATGTATCTAAATCTTTCTGTAGGTGGTACAGTATTCATTTCCCTTTCTTAAATGAACCTAATCATAATCTTGAGATGGAATAAAATATAAATTCATGTTGGGGTCACTTCTATTTCTTTATTATGAGTATCGACTCATAATATTTGGGAGACTTTGAAGAAAGGAAGGTAAAAATCAATATGAGGAAGAAAAAGTATTCAATTCTGATAGAAATAGCCTGCTGATTATACCTTTGCACAGCAGATGGCATCTTTTTGTAAATTATGGTAGATGTTTACTACTGTAGTTGTCTATGTTAGCAAATGAGATATTTTGGCTATTATTACGAATACTGTGTTTATATAAATGTATTTATAATTGCAAGCCTTTGTATAAAATGTCTTATGTGTATTATTGTTGTGTTGCATTGGTTTTGTTGTGCATATTTGTAAGTGATTAAGAAGTTAATGTGGTTAACCAGGAGAGTTCACATCTATAATTCAATCAAAACAGTGCTTTTAATCTTACTCCAGAGTCCCTAATTCTTTTTGAATAATAATAATAACAACAGCAGCATTGACAAAAGCCCCCTGCACCCAGGAGTAATTGGGCAAAATTGAGAATTACTGTATCATTTAATCTTAAAATACAGTATGCGGGGAGGAAGCAATCACAAATAAATCTAAAAGTAGTCAGGAAAATTGTATATCTAATATCCTTCACCCTGTCACCTTTACCTGATAAGTGAAATTAGGCAAAATGCAGAAATGGAATAACAAATACTAAGCAATATAAATTAAAATAGGAAATAAGAGAAAAAGAATGAACTAAACATAGTTTATGCCAGTACTGTTTGCAACACATATCCATATCTTTTTATCCTTGCAAACTATCCTTGCTTCTACCATGTTTATGGATCAGCTCGAACAAACCAATCAGGTGGGAATGGGATCTTCTTCTTAGTCCATTAGCCATCTTCAGCATGGAAGACCCCCATCAGGGCCCCAGGCCAATCAACAGAACCAAGTTTTGAGAGTCCTTAGGAAGGCCAAGAGGGTAGGGACAAATTTCAGCCCAAGGGGCACGATGTTCCAGAGGGTGGGAGCCATGGAAAAAGCCCTTCTCCTGGATTCTGCTAGTTGGAATTCCTTGACTGGCAATGTCTGTCACATACTCCTTCTGATAAAATAAGTTGGGCAGGCCAATCCCATTGGGGTGAGATGATTCCTCAGGTAGCCTGGGCCCATGCCAAAAAAGGGCTTTAAAAGTGATAATGGGCACCTTGAATTGGACCTCAAAGTAAACTGGTAATCAGTGTAGCTTGTACAACAGTGGTGTTACATGTCCACATGACTGCATTCTGTGCTAGCTGTAGCTTCCAAATATTCTTCAAGGGTAGCCTCATGTAGAGCACATTGCAGTAATCCAAACACAAGAAGACCAAGGCATGTGTGACTGAGTGCAAGAACTGATGATCCAAGAAAGGGCACAACTGGTGTACACACAAACTTGTGCATAGGCTCTCCTAGTAATATCAATATACCGGTAATAATAATAATAATAATAATAATAATAATAATAATAATAATAATAATAATAATAATAATAATAATAATAATATTAGTAATTTTGTAAAAAAAAATAGAATCCACCATTAGGAAGCATCATATTCTTCCTAATTCTATATCAAGTAAATATTTTAAAATAATTGCATTGAATGTTGAGTCATATTTAGATGTAGAATCTGGGGTGCACTTTCTGGTGAAAGTCATATAATTTATTGTTTTGCAAGACTTCAGTTTCTGCATTTATTTCTGGGTATTATTTTTTTAGGTTTCTTATAGCTAGCTCCCTGTTTATATTACTAAATTAATTGCTATTTATTCTATTTTTATCCTGCCTTTATTACTTTAAAAGTGATTTAAGGCAGTGAAGTTACCTAATATTCCTCCCTCTTCCTATTTTCCCTACAACAACAACCCTGTAAGTTGAACTGAGAGAGAGTGACTGGCGCAAAGTCATGTATTTGCATTAACTTTATCTAAAATATTTTAGCATTTGCTCTAATCTCTGTACCCTACTTGGCTCTTTTGGGTGGCTTGGCAGAGTGTGATTTGGGTAGGAATTAATACTTTTCTTGGGGAGAAGTGATACCTTCTAAGTTGAAAGAGGGAATGGTATGTGTTCCCTCCTGAAGAGGCCATTTCTCATTTCAGCATATTAGATAACTATGCAGTCTCCAGGTTTTGCTTTCTGGGAGGATTCTAAAGAACATGTTAGGGCTTCAGCTACAAAGAATTCTATACAAAATGAATTATCTGGACCTATTTCAGCCAATAATCAAACCTGGGCATAGGACTGAAACAGCATAGTAGATAACCATTGTCTGGAACTTGATGGAGGGAGGTGGACCATTCCTGGTACAATTAGACTTCTTGGTGATATTACTATTGTGTTATTCTTCTGAACCACTTTTGAGGGGTTTGGAGTTTTAGACGTCATGTTAAAGTGGTTCCATTCCTTCCTAAGTGAACAATTCCAGTAATTGATAATGGGAGATTAATGGTTAAGCCTGGGGTCTCCTCCAATATGGAATGCCTTTGAAGGTAATTCAGAAAGTACAACCACTGATTCAGTGGTTAAACTAATGATGAGCGTAAGGAATATAAAACCAAGGCTTCAGTAACTAAATTGGTTGCCAACCCAGGGTTCAAACTATATGATTTAACCTCCATGTAGCTTCAGAATCATCTCTTCCAAGTAGATGGGGTCCACCTGTGCATTCGTCCCGATAGTGAAAATCATTTCTTATATACTGATCATGTGTAACAATAATAAAAAGCACAGGAAAGACATATTGAACAATGACCAAAAATTGAATTATCTTATTTGTAAAACATATTTGAAAATAATAACTCTGATTTAACAAGTGTACCTTTACTGAAATCATGTTGCCTAACTTGCATTACATTTTCAGCTGCAGTTATGAAAATAGTTCTGTTTTGGGATAAATAATTTAATGCATCATTACATGTAATTGTGCTTTTAACCCTTTTTTTTAATTTTCAGGAGAAATATTTAGGCATTTCAAGCCAATTTACTAAAGTCAATGGGGAAATTGCACATTTACAAAAAGAAATTGCAAAATTAAATACTTTAAGGAAAGGACAGGATAACCAGGTAGACAATGTAGAAAAATCTGTAGTGATGTTGAGGTAAGGCTCACAGTCCAATAAATAATGCATAGTGTTAAGTTGGGAGCAGTAGAATGGGAGCTTTCAAAAATTTCTCACACTTTCAGCCTCTTGCCCAGGTTTCTTACATGGGTTCCCCAGCCTTCTAGAGGACATTATGAGAGACGCACAATTTGACTCAGAAGGCAAAGAAAACTGAATAGCTATATTGTTGCTGTTTAAACACATACAAAAATATATGTATGAGAATGTTTTCCCCAGATAAAAGTTATAAAACTTTTAGAAAATTCCAGTGATCACAAAAAAAGATGAATTTTGTGAAATATAGATGTGTGCACACAGACACACACATATATATGACTTACACACATTACACACACACACACACACACTGCATACACACACCATTTAATCAAATTTATTAAACAAAAGGAAAACAACACAATGAAGTATTACTGTGGTTCATATGAACTGTGTCCTCTCTGATGTTTAACTAATGCATGATTAATATCACCTGTATCTTTATCATTATATTACCTATGAAACCACAGGATGTCTTAAGATATGCAGTATATCTATGAAATCATTTCAGCTTGTAAAAACTTCTTTGTAAAGAGTTGTAAGTCACAGACATTTATGAAAAGCCAAGATTTTCTTAGAATGATGACATCTAATGATGTGCTTTGTGATATCACAGTCTCAGTTCCACCCATTATATGCTTATGCATGACCAAAGTACAAAAGGGATGACGTTTGTGTTGTGACAATATGATATATGTTTTGTCATTTGCCCTGGGCACTGATGGTAGATAAACTGTTTTCAAGAACTATAATCATGGAATATTGTGTAGGACAAAAACTGACCTTTCTTCTATTCTAAAGAAGTTAGAACCCTTTTTAAAACATTCCTGTATAACTAAATTATGCTTTTTGTAGTCTTTATGCAGGTATATAGGCACATCAACAAACAAACAAATACTGTATATAAGCATAATTGGATGAACAACATTAGAATTAAATAGATTACATAATAATAAAAAGTAGATGGAGTCAATCTAGTCAACCAAGACATTTTCAGATACACATTGACAAACAGACTAAGAATTGCTGGTTTCAAATATATGAATTAGAAAATTAAAGTAAGTAGGTGTGTCTGAAGTTTTTAATCTGGAGGCCTTATAGTAGGAATATAAGATCAGTGTAAGATACATGTTTAATATGCTTACATCATACAAATATCAAAGAGGAACAGGGAAGAGTGATGATTCACGAAACCAAATATTGCCAACAATCATGAGGAAGAGCTAATAACTTTTCAGAAAAAACCGAAGGAAATGTACTGATCTCAGTCACAAATGTTAACAGGAAAAAAACAAGAAGAATAAAATGAGATACATATTTTAAGATCAGGGAAATCACAGGAAATTTTATAACTAAACTAGGAATATTCAAGAGCAATCATCTGATGGAGATTTTAAAAAAAGATAGGAAGGAACCTGTTGTACGTTTAACAGTGGGGTTAGAGAATTACACATGTTAGTATATATTTAGGAGCTGTCTTCATCAGCAAGTGAGATAGATTAGCTGACGAGCAGAAAAGCACCAAGCACAAAGGAAATGCCCACTGAATTTTTTAAAGATTCAGAAAAGGGGAAGTTAATGTATTAACACCTCTCCTCCAACGAATATGGAACAGGCCGCATGGTGGTGCATATACTGTACTTGTACCAAAAAAGAGGAGATGTAAGGAAATGTATGGATTACTGAATCATTGCAGTGATTCTTCATGTAAGCAAAATTCTACTTAAAATCTTGTCTGAAGTACAGAGCCATGTAGACAGAGAAAGGATGGCAAATTAATTAGCAAATTTCAGAAAAAATAAAGGATTAAAAATAATCAGCTAATATATGATCAACAAGCAGGAACTTATTTATTTCGGGGTTCTAATTCTGCTTGGCAAGATCGAGGAAACTAGGGATAACCACAGATATGAATGGATAGGATCAAGAGCATTAATGAAATGTCCTTAGAAAAGCTAGTTACTCAATAGGGACAGCTCAAGATGGAAAACATTTGTTCATGTACTATAGTCACCAGGATCTGAACCTATTTGCTACTAACTAGCAGTTTTAAGTACTGACAAGAATGTGTCAGTTTTGTTACACTTCACAACTTTGTACTGCAGCTAAGCTGTGCATATGTTTTGTTAAAGATTATTTATTTTATTTTATAATTTTTTATT
>NW_015387299.1:57274-78087 GCF_001527695.2 Protobothrops mucrosquamatus | reverse complement strand
AAAGCCATGTCTTTAGGGCGCGGCGGAAGGAGGGGAGATCTGGGATCACCCGGATCTCTGGGGGTAGTTCGTTCCAGAGGGTGGGGGCTCCCACCGAGAAGGCCCTCCCCCTGGGGGTCGCCAGCCGGCACTGTCTGGCTGACGGCACCCTGAGGAGACCCACTCTGTGGGAGCGTACCGGCCGATGGGAGGTAACCTGGCTTCAATCCCTTAACTTTCACTTAAAATGTCTTAAGTGGTTAAAAAAAAGGTTTGCCAGTTGAGGTACATACTTTATGTGGCTTGGTTTAAATCAGGTTCATGTGTTTTATATTATTATATAAATTTATATTCTATATCTATAAAATATCTCTGGAGACTGTGTGTGTGTGTGTGTACATTTGGATTTAGCTGGGGAGCTAATGAAGAAGAAATGGTCCAATAAACTGTATGTGCACATTGCCCTTACACATTTATAAAGCATCTCACTAGATTGCAATCACTGTTTCTGCATGAGCAGTTTGCCTAATAGTTGTGAGTAATTTTTCATACAAGTAATGATATATTTTCTCTCCCTTAAAGAGAAAAATATACCAAAATAAAGTCCAAGGAGGAAAATACTCAGAGATTAATTGATTTTCTCCATGCCCGGCTGGATGCTGTTAGAAAAAAAATAAAGATAGACAACAGAGTATTTGATGAGCTGCTGTGGAATAGACAAAATGATTTGAAAATTAAGAAGGTTTGTGCTATTTACATTATTATTATGTTTCATTTTTCTTGATAAAATGATTATGTACTAAAGTTAAATTGATTTCCTTGAGAAAAGTATATCAAACAATATATGGGCACTCTGATGAACCATCTTGGGGGAAAAACATTAACCAAAAGACACATGTCCTTCCAATATGGACACTTATTTGTTTCTTATTAATAGTTTTCCTATGAAGGGTCCATGCTCATTTAACTTGTTTCTACCTAATGGTATATATATGAATGACCATGAGAAATACAATCAAGAGAACTGTTGGAGAAAAGGCAGCTGAGCTCATTAACAAGAATGTGGGTAGGAGGAGGGGCTCAGAAGAAATCTTCTCTACTTTTCTTGGGCTGTAAAGGTGGGGGAGAGACATATTCTTTTCAGAACTTGCAAGTTTCTATTAATATAGCTTTACAATAATGTAAAACTAGCTCTTCTGGTTTTTTGTCTCGTCTACCTTAAAGCTGATACTAACAGAACTGAGAAATTGGAGAACCATTAGATTTCATATGTGAAGTTCCAAGTATAAGCTAAGTGAGTTTCCACATGATGAGTTCTGTGGCTGTATAATGCTGATACAAAGCCATACAAAAGTATCAGTGCAAAGTTGATCATAGATTGGATATATATGCAACCCCAACATAGGACTTTTTTTTTATTTCAGCCAGATTGCTTAGTGGAGTTGATGAAGATGATGGTTGATCTAAGCTTCCCCAAGTCATAAACATGCAGTCATAGAGCTATTCCCTGCTTTTAAAATATGTATCTCATTTTCCTATTCTAGAGAGTAAGAAATATAGTCTTCTAAAGAAAGTCCTGGTTGTTTTTCTTTGCATTTTTTCTTCTCAGACTATGTTTGGCATTTAAAATGGGTCCCCTAAGCTTTTTCAGAAAATGATGGACAAATAGATCTAAGCCCTTACTGAACCACGCTATGCAGTGGATGAATTTTGTCTTGTCACTTTTTTTCTTACCAATCTACCTCACAAGCAAGGTTGTATCATGCTAGTGAGAGTGTGTTGTGGGATATTGAAACAAATCTGTATCTTATATACTTGCATTTGTCATTGAATTGAGTGTGTGTTGCATTACAACGTTTGTAATTTTCCCCTCTTGCCTGTCCTTGCCCATGCTCACAAAGTTGTTGGGACAAGAACAAAAATGAAAAGTGATCCTAGATCTTTACAGAGATAGTGGATAATTGTAATCAACCATTAAAGATAAAAAAATATTCTCCAGAACTTTTTGGAAGACTATAGTGGAAATAGAATAGTATCTTCCATTCTGTTAACAGTAGCCTCCATTGTATTTTAGTTATTTCCACAAATAAAATGTGACTTTTATTTTCTTCTAGATTACTCCTTTGTATTTTAGTAGCAGCATACTAAAACTACTATACTTTAGTAGCATAGAGTGCATTTGGTCAGTGGTGATTGTCTCACTAGCTGCAAACTTTCTTGTGCAAGGACTCTATATTTGGTGGCCTAGAACACTGAAGTACACTCTACAGAGGCCTGCTCTTGAAAATGCAGAAGCCACAGTTAGTGTAAAATGTGGCAATAGGGCTGCTTATTGGAATATCTTTCAGAAGCTTCACAATATATAAGGCAAGGGTCCCCCCAAACTCATGAAGTTTCAGATTGTTCATTGACGCCTAAACATTTATTACTTGGAAATAATTTAATAAATACTATTTTAAGTAATAGTACAACGGATGATAATGATAATAGTTGTAAAATAATCAAAATGACCAGATTAAAATATTGTGGGATTTCCAAAGATAAATTGATGAAGTCTTGCCACACAACAAGTGTGGTTGAAAAGAAAAAAATATGGGTAATTGATATGGTAACCCTTGGGGACAGTAGAATAGAAGACAGAGAATTGGAGAAGATCACAGAGTATCAGGGTCTGAAAATCAAAGCTGAAAGATTATGGAATGGACTGGCTATGGTGGTCCCAGTGGTTAATGGCACCACTTTCCTATAATGCATCATTTCACATTATTTATATAATCAATTTAAAAAGTCAATCAAGAACAATAATGGAACATTTGATACATTTGTTTTAATCTTGTAAGATGGCCACAGTCAGTAAAATAGGTGCTATACAAATTAAATAATAAATAAATAAATAAAATTATTAAAAACAGAATTAGCCCAAAATTATGGCCAAAAACAAACATGCCTTAAAAATAGGTAGGAACTTTTCTTATTGATAATGAAACTATACAAGGTACATATTGACATGCCTTAGGTATCAGTTTCTACTGGTGTCATGGACTTAGAATATCTGTATGTGCACATTAATGATGTGTTTGTAAAGGAACATAAATGTCGATAGGTTTTGTTAATCAGTGTGGGGTATTTGGATGGTATAAGGGAACATAAATTAACTTACGTGATGTTGATCTTTCCCCATTCTTACCAAGGCCAGATATTAGAATAAAGGAGAATGGTAGAACTTTTTGTTGCTGACACATAATAATCTTTAATGAATTTCAATTTTGTTTCTCTTTTTTTAGCTTTTATTTTTTCACATAAGATATTGCTATCAGGGTGGCAAAGAGCAATGAAATGAATTTCTTCCCAATTCCTAGTTAGCAGACAGTGCTAAATCAGAAAAAAATGAAAATAATAATTTGATATCATGTACTCTGCCTAATCATAGAAAATGCTTTTAATATATAAGGAATAGTTACTGATACAGTCATTGTTATCAACATTCTGTTTTTCTTAGCAGTACAGTTTAGGCAGCACCATAGTTTTCAATTTGTTTGTTTTTTAGCTTTATATTTTTGCAAGAACAGAAGAATGTGGAATAATAAAAACTACTGTCTGTCTTAAAGTTGAATTATTCATTATCATATGTTGCAGAAATGTTATTATGCCCCTCTTTTTTGTAAAGCACAAAAAATGTATCTTGTGCTTTAACATCAGCACATTTTTTCACCTAATCCCTATCATTTGCCAGTCCTATTGTGTATGAGGGCAAAATAAATGCACAATCTATTAACATTATGAGGCTAAAAAAATAATCTTAGAAATAATGAATGGGATGCGTGAGTGGATTTAAAATGGGATACCAATTTTGCTAGTCCTGTCATACAGAGATATCCTTAGCTTCATTGAAGTATTTTGTGTTTTAAAAATTCAAGCATGACATACAAAGTGTAGATTTTTCATGTGTACATTTTTATTAGTAATTCATATTGATGTATGAAGTATTGCAGTTTTCCTCTCTAGGTAATGAAAAAATATCACTGAGATGTCATACAGTATATTGAGTTGAGAATTAGTTCATACTGATTTGTGAGTTGTGAACCTTTTACCCATGGATAATTATCCAAATGTTCATCTCTAATTTATCTTGTAATGTCCTTGATATTTACTATGTTCTCCCAATATATGCACAATACATCAAACTGTAGCAAAATCAGAGCAGAAGGAACAGTGTTATCTTGGGGTATTTAACCCCCTGTGAATAAGCTGAATACTGTTCTTAACATATGCTTCTCTAGAAAGGTGCCACTATTTTCAATAATGCAGTATACCTGGGGTTCCCAAGCAGTTTCTAAAACAAAATTGCTAACTTCATAAGGTTTCATATACTTTCAGAGCATAGAACTAGCAATTCAGACCTGCCTAGTTTGAACAATCCAATTTTTTTAATATACAGGGCTTATCTTAACTGCTTTATTTCTTTCTTTGTATATAGAAGAAGCCAGGAAGCTGCAATGAAGGGCAGCTTCTTTAAAATGCAAACTGCGAAATGTGGTTAATTACTTAGAAATTAACCACTTTAATAAGTTAAGTTTGGCTTGTTTAGAAGCCAGTAATCTTGAATATTAGTTCATACTAATAGGAAACCAGCTTACTATGGCTTTTGTTTCAGCTCCTGGGTGAAAGAGAGAAATAGTAGTGAAGGGGTTACACAAATCTCATATATATCCATTTAATTAAGTTGGCTTTGATCAATACTTTGGCACCAATATTTGAAAATATCTGGTAACATTGAAATGCGCATCTAAATATGTTTATTCTAGAATTTATTCTGAAATGCGAATATATAAATGTGTAATCAACTCATAACTTTTTAAAAACTGACTAGGTATACTAATTTGAAATATTAACTTACATAGCTAAATAATAAAGATTCATTAGCCTTTTTAATGTAAAATTTTCCATTATATTGTATTGAAAATATGTTTTATTTCTCCTGATTTCAAACAGGGATAAACAGTATTGAATTTGATTTTTTTTAAATTATTGCTGTAAGCCAAACCATAGTAGCAAAATCATCTAAATTTAAATATCATACAATATATATATATATATATATATAATGCTGTTAAGAGAAACTTTTGTTAAAAATTCACAATAAATTCACTTGTCTTCCAAATGCTACCTGAACACATCACAAAAATTCTACAGTTCAGGGTGCAATGAAGTAAAAGTGAGTAATAACCACTGACTAGAGAAACATGTGGAATAAATCTATTTAATTGCATATTTAAGAATAGCTTTGCATTCATGTGGTGTGAACAGAACTGAATGCCCTATTGCAAACCCAATAATACCAGTGTCAGTGAGCCATGTGAGTTGTCTCTATGGGTTGTAAATTGGATCCCCTCAGTGACCAGTTAATGTTTTCTGTATTTACGGCTGTATTTCTGTTTTTCACAGCCACCGGGGCACTTTGGCAACATAAAAATTTAAAAATAATTTTTAGCAATCATACCGTGCCAATTTTTTATAGTTAAAGGGGCTCATTTAAATTGGAAAACCTGCTAGTCTGAAATTTTCATCTGAAGGATTACCACCAGCCAGAGCTACTTGTCTGATGAGGGTTTCACATGGCTTATCTAATGTGAAATCTCCATGTGGTATATAGTTTCATTAAACGGTGATCAAGAATACATTAGTTCAAAACAAGAAAAGGCAATGGAGCTTAATCCGCCAGGCATCTTGGCGCAACAACTTTAAAAGAGTTATTGAAGTGAAACAATTTGAGAATTAAAAGTCTTCCACTTATATAAGACTCCTGTCAAAAGCCTAAAAGTCAGGCTTTCCTGTTTCAGTCTTCCATTTGTATAAAAAAGCAAAATAAATAGAATATGTTTGTATGTGAATCATAACCCAAACTCTTTATGTGAGTGTAATATTAATCTTTCCCAAAATTATGAAGCCAATGATTTAAGTATTTTTTTTATTTTTCAGACAGTCATTATTGAACTATTTCCCATAGCTGTTGACCAGATCAACATATGTAATTGCTGTCCAAGATTGTTATCCAATATGTTTAATGTTACAAAATACTGAATGATTCTAACAAAGCTACCCCAGGAAATTGAATGTGGGATTATGTAGTACATCTGTAATACAGTTGGATAGACTCTATCTAACCTTTTTTATTGCACAAACATTCATGTCATTTCAATTTTAAATTCTGTAACTGGGATACATATAAGGAAATTGTCATTGCATTAGTATTATTACTATTGCATTTTAATTTCAATTATAGGAAGTTCTGCATACACATCCATTTGTATGTAGTAACTACTATAGAAACATATGGAAAAGCTCTTAAATATAGCAGATGAAATCTGGTGTGTATCAAAAAGATTGTCATAAAAATTGCTCAAGCAGAAAAACTGTCTTGGGATATATAAAGTCAATTATTGCTCTGACTAGATAAAGATAATTACTGGTTCTTGCACCTTTCTAATACTGAAGATTCCATGTTGCATATTTTGAAAATACTCCAATTTACTCTAAATGTCTATGTAGGTATTGTTTTCAAAATGAAATCAAAATAATTTTTATGATTCAATCATAGATATGCTTAACAGTAGATGGGAAGTTGTCATACAGAATCATGATAGATGACTGAAACCACATATAGATTTGTAGATTCTTCTGTTGAATCTGAGGTTTTATATATCTATAGATATTAAAGAATATAGTAGTAATAATCCTAAACAAACCCTGTCATAATCTCTATTCTCTTGTTTAGTAACACAATTTAACATCCTTTTTTACATATACACATATAGCTACTGGATACCTGCTTCTCTTATCTAGGAAGATAGAAGGCAAGCTCTCTTTGCTTACTAGCAGCAACAGATCATTTCCCAATCCAGCCTTCATGCTTGCAAATAACTCATCACTTATCAGGCACTTGGATATATAGTTTGGCAAAGATTGCATAACCTATGACTTTCCACATAATGATCAATTGTATCTCATATTTCTATTCTCTGTACTTGTTCACTAATGTGGTTAACTGTCCAGACTTGATATCAAATTTAAGCTATAATTTATCTTGCATTGAGACCCATTTAAATTTCTTTGTCAATAATCCAGAAGTAGGTTGCCATTATCTTCTTCAAACTTATCTTTTCAACTTTCCAGTGTTGTCTGTGGTCTTGGAATTTCTGGTAGACTCCTGTAGAGACTACGTCTAATTCTATTCAGGTTTTTTTTTTTTAAATTTAGTTAGATGTTGTCACCAATAGATACTTTTTCTGTAATGATATTCAAACAACAGCAAAATAGCAACATCGCTGCAGAAATTCATCTGAATAAATTATTTCAGTTCCCTTAGATATGTAGTCAAATAGCTGTACATAATGAAGTATAGGTAGTACCTGACTTATGATTTGTTGTTCGCAGCCATTCGCAGTCATGATGGTTTTTGAGAGAGGTGCTTTACAGCCTGTAAAGCACTTCTGGCTGTCATAAAATGTTGCATCAGCATTTCAAGAGCTTGGCAACCTGCTTGCATTTATGACTGGTTGCCAGTTGCCATAAAGTGATCACCATTTGGAATCTTCTCTGCCATCTTCCCCAGAAAATCAATGGGGAAGCCAGCAGGGAATGTTTCAAGGAGAGGCAATGTTGGATTTGAACATCCCCCCAGTGGACCAAGGCATTTTCCCCACTCTCCAAATGCTTGGAGGAGAAATCCTCCGGTGCACTGGAATGGACCTCAAATCTGGCAAAAATACTAGAGAATGCTGGTGTTTGCTAATGTTTCCCCTGAGGGCAAAACACTAGCAAGCACCAGCATTTTCACTCCTCCAGAGAGGAAAACTCTGGTGAACACTGACCCTTTACCCCTTTCAGAAAGCTGGCATTCACTAGCATTTCCCCTCCAGAATGGAAAACTCTAGTAAATGCTAGTGTTTCAGCCCCTCCAAAGGGGAAAATGATAGTAAATGCCATCATTCTCAAGATTCTCCCTTGTGGTGTGGGGAGAGATCCTGGGTCTCTTGAGTGTGATGGGAGGTCTATACTTTCCATCACGCCAGACTCTCTCTGTGGAACTCTGCTTAACAACTTTCACCTGAGAGAGCTGGGATTGCAGTTGCTGAGTGAAACACTCATGTGGCATCCATCTTAACAACCACTTCATTCAATGACCAAAATTCTGGGCCCAATTGTGAGAGCTTGCCTAAACAAAAATATAATCCCTGATATTCAAGCATGGCCATTTCTGTATACATTGTGCACCATAATTTTGGAGAAGTATGAAAATGGAGCAATTGTAATATAAAAGAGAATTTTCTTTGTCTCTCTATGAAGAGTACAGAGATTATGTCTACAAGCAATCATAACAGCTACTTTAAACATGCTTAAGGATTTGTGTACCTATATAGTTGGACTTTCTTTTTTCTCTGAACAGCTGTTCCCCCATGCTGCATTACTGTACATCCTATTTTCAAAACAGATTGCTGTGATATATCATAGGATTTCTCTTTGAGAACTCAAAACTCAAGTACTACTGAGAAGGAAGCTAGTTTCTCCATTTTTAGGTTGTAACTTAATGAGCAGCCCTTTAAGTTCCAGTTCATTTGCATATTAAGAATTATTTTATTGTTGGGTAATCTTACATTAATAAAGATCTTATAGCTGCCAGCAAGTACAACAACAAAGAATTTGGGTACTCCCTAAATTCCATCAGCGCCTGAATAAAACACAGACTGTATTAATGTATGGGCACTGTTATAAACTCTATTAATATAGCTGAAAGCCGTCAAGCATCAGTGACTCAGAAACATAAAAAAAAGTTTATATTAAAATTACTGAACACCACAGAAATGGGAACAATACATATAAATTAAATTCTACTCCCAACTTTAAAAGCTACCTTTCTGTATAATATATACCGGTAGTTTTTGCTTCTCCTTGAAAATTGTAATCTGGTGGGTTTAGGATATTTATGTTCTGAATAATGCTTTTTTGACCAAGGTGTAATTGTTCCAATCAAATTAAGACTACTGCTGCTAGTATATTCTGCCAAAGTAATTTTTGGCTATCAACATAAGGGGATTTTTTTTATTAGTAGTTAGCATTGAGAACAGCAGTATTTACTGTTGCCTGCATTTTTGTGGTTCACAGATGAACACTCCTCTTGTGTATTAAGTAACAAATGGCAATCACTTTATCATTTGTCTTATGACAAATAGCAGATTCAGGCACAAACTGCTGCCCGTAGCAAACTTACAGGATGAGGTTCTTTATTGTTTATGGGTTGTAGGTTGATATATTCATGCCTTGTTTGTTTGTGAAATGAACAAAAATCAGTAAGCAGGCTTGAACAGAAATTTGGCTACATAATCAATTGTACTTTCTCCCTCATATCCCCCCCACCCCGCCCAATATCTCCTGAAGATCCTACAAGGAAATTTGCTGAATTAGTTCTAAGCTGCAAGCTGGCTTTAGAAAAAAAGTCATTAAAGGATGCACTAAATTGTGACATTATGCCCTTAAGCCAAAATAATACTGAATGGAGTTCCTACCTCACATTAACCTCCCTAATAAAGGTCTTGATTTTGATGGCTAGTTGTTATCATAAGCAAGCAATGTCAGAGAATAATTGAAGAAAAATATTGGAGGTGGTTAGCAATATATTAACCTTTTCACTATTTAATCTTCAGATTTTGAGAACCATTACAAATAAACACCATAGCATTATATTCATTGTTATTAGCATTTTATGTGTCATCTGAATGACCACTCTTTCTTGAAGTACATTCTATATATGGATTTTTTTCTTCACAAATTCTGCTCTAATTTTGAAGCTCTATTTCTTGTATATCTTACCCTCAGAACAACAGACAAAACAATAAAAATACATCATTTCTCCTATTGCTAAAAAATTGCCTTTCCCCAACAGGTTTACCTCTGATTTTCATGTATCCTATTCAGGTAAGCGCATTGTAATAATGGGTTTGAGTGCTTTCTAAATGGAATAATTGAAAAATTTTTAGAGAAAGCAAATTAATTCTGATGACTGCTGAATAAATTTGAGCAGGACAGATGGAATGGTGGGGATGATAAAACAGAATTTATTTCAAAGCATGATGATATCAAATCACAAAGAAGTACTTCTATTTAAAGAGCAAGGATTTATTGATATCATTTCTGGCTTATAAGTCAAACATGCTGTTTCTACCTGTGACTAACCAAATGGCCCAAAAAACAACAAAGTGGGAAAATGATTGCCTTCCCCATCCACAATATTTTGTACTGAACAACATGCAGGGTACATCACAGTTCTGTTTTGTTGCTAGTTATTGTTAGATCTATATTCCTTGTATATACCTATTTTTTTGCCTTTAAAACATAATAATTTATACTTATAATATGTGAGTTACTTTTAAGAGAAGTGTATTTCAGTTTCCGTCTGTGTCATTATCTTACTGTATTTATTTAGAAACAAGTTCCATTTTATTCAGTAGTACTTAATTCTTGTTAAGAATGCATAGGATTGTAGCATTATTGCAAAATCCTTTGTATTCATTCAGAAGGGTGTCTCACATTGTTGAGTAAGACAGACTCCAAAAATAATTATGCATACAGTTGCAATATCAAAGTATAACTCTGAAATGATCAATACAGAATAGAATCCATCAAATATTATGGAACCTCTGACCAAATATGCATAGCTTGGCAATTTTTATATGCCAAATCTGCCACTTTTATGAAATGTGTCCTATACTATAATTTAATAAACAAATAAACACCAACTTTTCAATTTTTCTTAAGCCCACTGTTTCCTACTCTGGCAGTGGCTCTCTGGGATCTCTGGCTGAAATCCTTATAATTATCTGCAATCAGCTCTTTTTTAAAACTGAAGGTGGAAGTTGAAAACATCCATGTGTTTCATTACTCAACTTCATAAAAGCAGAAGTTAAAAAGTTGCATAGAATTGCCCCCTTCATATTAGAAATAAGAATACACTATAACAGCTATGTAGAAGACGGGCAAAAGAAGATACACAATAAAACCTGCAATAATTTAATGTAGGAATTTTTATACATTGCTGTTTTGAGACATGTGGGTGGAGGAATTCAAACAAAGGTTGATTGTACAGTAAACCTTTTCATAATTATTGGATCCTTTTTCCTCAAAATTGGAATAGGGGACTAGAAACCCTATATTTTGCTAAAGTACAACTCCCCAGTTATCTCTGTCAGTATAGCATATGCTAATGGATGCTAGATTTTTAGTAGAACAAGATCTGGCACCACTGATTACCTATAACAATGCAATCACATAGATTTATTATTTTTATTTTTTATTATGGTATAATTTGCAATTACATTACTTCCTTTTGTGTACCAAGGACCAAAGTCTGTAGAATAAAATGCATTGTTAAATGTGACATAAATTGAAAAATGATTAGAAATATCAGGAAGAGGAATAAAATAACTGATACTTGTTCATGTGATTTTTGGCATGAAATTATAATTATGATCCATATTCTCTAGTTTCTATGGTTTGGAGAATTTTTAGCCATCCAAATTCTTCTATTATCAAAAATCAGTTAAGTGCATGATTTACTCAGGCTTAACTCACTAACTTAAATTTCTCTGTAAAACCCATCCCTTAAGAAGAGTGGATTGTTAAATTAGCTGAAATTGCACTTTTAAGAAACTGAACCAGGTGTGATTTGAATGCACATTTTACTTAATGACTTTGCTTGGCAACGGATTCAAATTTAATAACAAAAGATGATGATTGTGAGAAAACTCTAGTTATTTTCTTTTTTGTTCCCAATGATAACTTGATACCTATAGCATTGCTATAGATAGTCCAGTGGTGGCGAACCTATGGCATGGGTGCCAGAGGCGGCACTCAGAGCCCTCTCTGTGGGCATGCGTGCCGTCGCCCCAGTCCTAGGCCTTCAGCTGGGTTTTATAAAACCTTTTCGCTTTAGGCCTCCGCTGTGTACAAAAAAAAAAGGTTCAATCAATCAGTCAATTTCAACTTCTCGCGGAAAAAAAAAAGATCTTGTAAAGTTGGAATTGATTGATTGAACTTTTAGTCCCACCCAGTCTGCTGTTACCACCGCAGCCACACCCACCCAATGGGCCATACCCACCCAATGGGCCACACCCATCCGGCACCTGACGATGCATAAGTGGGTTTTGGGTTGCAGTTTGGGCACTCGGTCTCTAAAAGGTTCGCCATCACTGGCATAGCCTATAAAATATATCTATAAGAGGCAAGGAAACCACTTATTTATCCTTTCCCACATGCATTCTTCATCACCAACAAAAATAATGAATATTTTTTTGTTTACTTAGCTGCCTTCAATCATACAGCCGTTTATCCTTTGTGACTTTGTCTTCAGTGGCCTTTATAACTAATCAAGTCAATTCATTATATGGTAGTCCTGAATTAACAATTGTCCTGTTTATCAATTGTTCAAAGTTATGACAATGCTGAAAAAAATAACTTTATGACCTGTCCTCAAACTTATGACTGTCACAACATCCTGGTGGTTATGTGATTGCCATTTGCGACCTTCACAGCCAGCTCTCAACAATCAAAGTCATTGTGGAAGTTGACAGGAAGTTGCAAGTTACAGTCATGTGAAGCCATGCTTCATGAATGGGGGGGGGGATTCACTTCATGACTGGAATTGGAACTGATGTCATAAATCAACAAAGTCACATGACATTGCACTTGATGACCCCACTGCGTAGCAACAGAGTTGCTGGTCTCTATTGCAGTTGGTCAATGAGTACTAACTGTATTATGTTTTTCTAGTAGATTGATTCCTCAAAATTTAAGTATTTGCTGGAAAACTCTTCTTCCATCATTTTGTCCAAGTTTATAGCAAATTGGATGAGTTGTTTATTTCATTGTTTTATTTCATATATTTAGATTTTTCCTGCCAACATTTCTTAGCTTGAATACGCAAGTTTCTAGAAAATATTGTGTTCCATAACACAGTAATACCTACCTCATTATTTACAATTCTAATCAGTTTTAAGCTATTGGCATTCATTTACACTCCACAGAGTGCCCACAACTTGAATAACTATAACTTACTATAACCAAGTAACATGACCATCATCATTATGAAGCAGCATTTCTTTATCCAAAAGAATGTTATTCTCATGAAAAGATGAAAGACTAATTATATATATATATTTCTAACTGAAAATTATTATATGACAATTCTTGCAGTGAGGCTGTCTCAAGGAAGAAATATTGTTGATTTGTCAATTAGTAAGTCAACTAGTTTTGTGAAGTTGTTGCATTATTACTAATTTTAAGTAGGGCTTTAAATGAGTATACATGAACTTTTTGCTGCTTATTAACAATACTGAGTTTTTACTTGAAAAATATTTTGTTTATTCTGTTGTATAAAAACTAGGCAAACTCCCCTGAATTCTTGGAGGCACACAGAAATGAACTGATTTCTTAAGTGAACAAACTAAAACATACAGCTTATCACTTCATTTTCCAAGCCAATCCTATTGGTTGAATCAATGAAGAACTGCAGATCCTGAAAATCCCTACAATGCATACATCCTAGCAGTTTTCTTACAGCAGAAATAGAGATAAAAGCACTGGTAGAGAACTATAAGCAAGTAGGAGGAAGTCTTTCTCACTCATTTTATCTTTCTTCTTATGTCCAGACACAGATGCATACTCCATTCTACCAACCAATGCCTTTTTATCAGTAGAACTACTTCTTCCCCTGTTTTATATACTACTCAAATCTGCCCTGGAAGAGATTTCGGGTACAAGTTTACATGGGAGGATGAGAATTGAATAGAGATGTTACAACTGATAGTTCTAATTTCTGATCAGTGTGATTGGTTTCACTAAGAAGCCAGGAAATTATAACACTTGGGTGAGAGATATTAAAGTATCTTAAGTATCACAAAACTGTTCATTTTCTAATCCATTTATTTTAGGACTAAGAACATTAAAAAATGGGACTAAGAACATTAAAAAAATGTTTGGTGGTCAGAGTGACATTTTGAAAGATTAGCAACTGGTACTAGACTCCCCTTAGTAATATGTGAATGGAGTATCATGATACACATAAAAAAGATGGAGCTTGGATCATTATGCTTGTTTTATCATTTATCCCCCATCCTTGTCCAAACTCTACCACTTTTATATGTGTGTCATGACATTACATAGACACTTTCGTTGTGATATCATGACATTTTTTTGTGATTTTGGTGTTATCTTAAACTATGTTGCTGAGTAACTGCTGCTATTACAGTAGTTCAGTATGTAAAGTTACAAGCATAAGGTGCCTTAGAGTTAGGAACATATAAATCTGTCTAATATTAAGTTAAACCAAAAGAAATAAAAATATTGTCTATGCATAAATTCTTTCAAATGAGTTTATCAGGATGAGCCAACTGATTCTAATTTTAATAGGCACTGATCTCAGAAATGCCAACTAAATAATTTTTTAAACTTAGGGTTTTTTTAAAAAAAAACCAATAACTGTACAATAAGCAAGAGAATACATTTAAGAAAGTCACTAGCAAATTGTTAATTGATAGTAAAACCTCATATATGTCAGTAGAAAATTGAATTAGTGAGATTTAAGTTGTGAGTTTAGAGTTTCAGCATTAACATAAATAAAAATTGATAACTGCAGGTAGGAATAAAAAGATTTTTAAAATAAAAATGTAAGACATAAACAGCAGTTTACTAAGTTAGATATTCACAGAAATGTTACAAATAATGTGTACATAAAGACAGAATAAAATCACAAATGACATTTAGTAGAAAACCATGAAAGGAAATTGTCTTTAATTAGTTCACAGTTGGAGATTTGTTCATAGTGCTTATTTTAGTGAAGTCTTTCATTGGAGAGAAACAAGCTATTTAACTTTCAAAATCCTTGGAGGCGAGCAAGCTTTCATGCACCCATCTTGCAGATAGATGAAAATCATTACTAATATATTTATTTAGACACACATTTCATTACATTTCAAGAGATCATTGTTTATCGAATAAACCGCAGCAACTTTAGCAATGTTCAGCAGTCTGGTCAGAAACGACTTTGAATGGTAAGGCAGCAGTCGGCAGCATGAGAGCAAGAGTTGGATCAGGAAAATTTTGTAGAGAATAAGGGAGATGACCTTGACAAAAATATGCAAAAGCCATTATACAAGCAAAGAGGGCCGAAATATTATTTAACTCCTGAGAAGTAAATATTTAGAAGTGACTTGGGCAGACTCAGCTAAGGTGTGAGAAGGAGGGAGTGTAAGGCATAATCAGGCTTACATTCTATTATAGCTAGCCTATCTCAATAAAGTGTAGTTATAGTCTTCCCATAGAGTTGATTTTCTGGATTAGTCCACTTAGTGGGGCTTACAAATTTGGTAGAATTCTTCACCCCACCTCCTCACATCTTTCTTAGATGAATGGCTCAGCATTATTTGTGACACGTAGCTTACAAATAATGAACAGGAACATCACGTAACTGCCTAAGAAGCACATTGCCTCTGCCAATCACTCAATGGAGTTCCCAAGTAACAACAAAAACATTGTAATAATGTGCAAATGAATGAATCAGTTCTTTCTTAAGTCAGAAGTCAGCAAGCTACAAGCATTAAAATATTCAGATAATAAACTACAAATGATAAAAGTCACATTAACATAATAAAACTGATAACATAAAAGCAGTTAATGATTGTGACAACTATTAAAATAGCCAGCAGCTGGTGGCTGGTCCTTATCTAGCTAGCAAGCTAGATAGCTAGATATCTATCTACCTAATACAGCCGTCTATCTCATTGCTGCAAATTTGGGCGGCTTACAAAGTTAAAAACGAAAAGCAATAAAAAAAACCCCACAAAACATGAAAAAGTTGTTAAAAACATTAAAAACAATAAAGCTATTAAACAATTAAAAAATAATTTTGTTGCCACTTCATAAAGGATGCAACATAGAGTTTTGTGATCTTGTATGCTGTAGCAGGATCCCCACCCCCAAGTTAAGAGGGTAAACAAGAATTCAAAGTTTTTAAATAGTAAAATAGTTTATTAAATAGTATCCTATAATCCCCCAGCTAAAAAATTACATTTGAGACAACTCAGGAATTTTTGTTTATTTATTTTGTTATTAATTTATCAGATTTTTTTCCTGCCCTTATTACTTTATAAGTAACTCAAGGCAGCAAACATACCTAATATTCCTTCCTCCTCCTATTTTTTGTACAACAGCAACCTTGTAAGGTGAGCTAGGCTGACAGAGAATGACTGGTCCAAAGTCATCCAGCCAGCTTTCATGCCTAAAGTGAGATTAGGACTCACAGTCTCCTTGTTTCTAGGCCACCATCTTAACTGCTACACCAAACTGGCTGTTTCATAGTTTCCAGGGGGTAATTATTGGGGTATGAATCTAATTGTGTCCATCTAGCTGATGTAATGACTTAATCTCAAGTAATTTGATATTAGCAGTCACAAACCTGCCTCCTTTGACATGGAAGAAATTCCTCTCTCCTATTTGCACTATTATTTGGGCTGCAGTTAATCTGCACAGCAATATTGCCCTAGATGTTTCAGTTGTTTAATATTGCCCTAGATGTTTCAGAACAGCGTGGTGGCCTAGTGGTGAGGACTCTTGCTTCCCACTCGGAAGGTTAGGAGTTCAATCCTAGGTAGCAGTAGTTTTTTTTCTCCTAGGACGCAAAGGAAAAAATCTGCGAACTCCACAAAGGCGTTAGGAAGGGCATCTGGCCAATAAATGCTCAGCTTTATGTAGTCACCCCAACTCTACCCTGAATAGGGACTACAGGGTTATAAAAAGAAAATTTCAGTTGTTATTATGTGGGCTTTGGCCAACACTACATTTGTTTCACAACCATTTAATCAAAAGAAGATAGATCAGTGGTTCTCAACCTGTGGGTCGGGACCCCATTTGGGGTCGATCGACCATTTCATGGGGGTCGCCAAGCAAGGCTGTCCGACATTTTTTTGTCCGACATTTTTTTTCCCTTTTCCGGCGGGTGCCTTACCTCGCTTGGGCTGGGCCAGCTGTTGGTCGGCCTGCTCCGTCTCTGCCGCTTGCCAGCTACGCCTCGACCGGCGCAGGGGGCAGAACCACGCATGTGCGCGCTCCCGGGCAGGGAAAGTCCTCGACTTACGACCAGTTTAGTCCTCGACTTACGACCAGTTTAGTCCTCGACTTACGACCGGTTGGGGTCGCGGCATTAAAAAGGTTGAGAACCACTGAGATAGATGCACTTCTGAGCCAAGTTCCATAGTGCTCTCTTGAAGCAGGTTGGGTTTTGTGATGAAATCACAGCTGTATCTACTCATACTAGTATAGGTAAATTTTAATAGCTATCCCAGAAGAGCATAAATTCAGATCTTTTAAAATTCCAACCAGGAGGTTAATGTAGAATTTGAATAGTAAATGGGATAATTGCTGCTTAACTCTTTTCTGGTCAGTCTATTGGCTTCCACAAGTTGTATCTTTATATGTGAAAAGATTAAGCAAAAAGAATCAAGTAAGAGTAAATAAAACTTTCATGTCACTACAATTTTCCTCAGAATCACAAGATTATTTGTAATGATAGTTTCACTATTAAGGTTCATTTTTAGTTGGTGTAGTTTTATGTTCTTTCTATAGGTATTACAAAATTGTACTCAGGATGGAGCAACAGAACACTGTACTATTATCACTCACTGTGTCTCCCTCTATGCTGTTTCTTACCCTGACTTTTCCTGAATTGATCGTATTCCTTATAAAAGAGAGGCAAATATGCTTAAAAACATCCTCTCAGTCAAAAAAGGTTAGAGATAAAAATAGTATATGCAGGGCTATGGAGGTGTGTTAAAATTTAAATAATAATACCTGAATGGGGTATGTAATTGCCTCAAAATGTTTATAATAGATACTTAGTTAGTTTGTCAATTCTTTGTTTCATTATTCAATTATGGCAGAAGATTTAGTTTTTATCTTTTTGGTCCATATTGAAAGTAGTTAAATCTTGCAATCACATTAATATGAAAGAATGCAGGTATTAAGCATAAGTATAGAAAAAAAGGTTTAATATCTAAGCTATACTTTCATGGCATTGATAAAACCGAGAGGCCATGCCTCATTGTTTAGTGACAAAATTAATGAGTATTATTATCCATCTTTCTTTACACCTTTGATTCCATCTGCAAACTTTAAAGTATTTACTGAAATATTAAGCTTTTAATATTTAACAAGATATGCTTGGCTTTGACAAGGGAATTGTTTGGCTTTAAAAAAAAAATGCTATACTGTTTCCACAGCAAATCTCCAAATTTCGCTTTCTAATAAAATAGTTCCTTTTTTAATTTTATGATATGCATGCATATATATATAATGAATGTATTATTACTATTATGCCATGCATATGTGGAAATAGGAACAAAATATATTGTAGAAAAATGCTGAGATAATATTTTTATTTACATTAATTATATTTTCATGTTATAGATCAGGGATGTCAAACTGCTGGCCCACGGGCCAGACATGTCATGAGGAAACCGCGCCCACCCCATTGCCAGCAATGGGGAAAAAGCTCCAATACGTTGTGCGGCATCACATGACATCGCAAGTTTGACATGTCTGTTATAGATAAAGGGAGCCACTAAGAATTTAAATATTACATCTATATTAATTCCCCAAACAAATTTATAGTTAGTATAATTGAGAATCCTTTATAAAATCTACCATTGCCAACATCTGCCAAACTGGAAACTACCATTGCAATCATATAAAGAGAAATATTACTTAAACCTTATTGTCAGATATTTCTGTGAAAATAAAAAGTGTCTTTAAAGTTATACATATAAACTGAAATCTGAATATATTTTGCAATAATCCTCCATGCCCACTACAATAAGAATCAGGCAACTATGTTATCAAAGCAAAATTTCCTCCATAAAGACAAAGAAGCAAGGCAGCATTGAAAACACATGCCAAGAATGATATACCCTAATTATTATCAGACCATCAGAGACAACTACCCAAAGCATTCTGCTAGACTGAAAATATATACAGATTACTATTGAGAGCCATAATGAATCCCCCAGTTAACAGTTCTCTATCACATTCTAATATTTCTTCATCAGAAGGGATCCTGCACTTCTCCAGATGTTACTTAACAAAAATTCCTTGTATCCTTCACACTTTGCCCTTGGTAAGGACTGCAAGGAATTATAGTTCAGCAATATCTGAAGCCTCCAAGCTATCAGCCGGGAGATGGTGTTTCTAGGACGTCCTCTTCCCGTCACACCTCTTGGCACCCTAGACCGTCCCACTCTCGACACTTGGTATTTGTGTTTCGAAAACGACACAGGGACGTGTTGTCTATGTCACGGGAACGACTGGAATTATCCCTGTAATTCCTCTGTCCATTTCCATAAACACTACCGTTGAGTTTATTCGTCCCCTAGATGGTCCGAGATGAAGAACTTGTTTTCGACAGGGAGAAGTGCGAATCAGGTATTACACATCAGTCATGCATGAACAGAAAGGCACCCAAAAAGAGAAGCCACCTTCTGGTTGGTGATTCAGTTATAAGGGATGTAAATTTAGGAAAGGACACAGAGGTTTCGAATGAGGTCAGGTGTCTTCCAGGTGCTACTGCCAGTAGGGACAAGAAGCGTATTTGTAAAATAATCAAGAATGCCAGCAAGGACTGTGATGTGGAGGCTATTGTATATCTTGGCACTAACGACCTGTCCCAAAAAGATGTACTCACTGTGCAGAATGACTTCCAGAGCCTGGGGCAGGAACTTAGCAGAATAGGCTGTAGGCTTATTTTTTCAGAGGTCTTACCAGCGTATAAGGACCAAAATGGAAAAGGCCAGCGTATAGCACAATTCAATATGTGGCTAAAGGAGTGGAGTAAAGGGGAAGGCTTTGGATATATTAGTCATGATGTCAGCAGCTGGTCCAATGAAGAAATGTACAAAAGAGATGGTCTGCATCCATCAAAGAAAGGGACTGAGTTACTTGGCTATAAATTCACAGATTTTCTGGAGAAATGTTTAAACTAAACAGCGGGGACAATGAGCTAACTGATACAGAATATCCCTGTCTCCAGCAATCTAAAAATTATAGGGCTATCAGTGCATGTAACATAGATGTGTGTACGGACAAGAACATCAACCTTGCTGTCAAGCAAAATCAAGCTCTTAATAGCGAGTGCCACACAAAGTACACTAACCAAATAGGTGGTAAGACATTAGGGGAACTCAGGCACCACACAGGTTATGTAGGAAGTAAGCACAGGGTTGGTCATAAAGGACTCAAATGTCTATACACCAATGCACAGAGTATGAACAGCAAACAGGGAGAACTAGAAATTCAGGTTAATGAGGGCAGATATGATATTGTTGCCATAATGGAAACATGGTGGGACGAAACCCACAAATGGAACGCACAGCTAGAGGGATTTAAATTATTTAAAAGAAACAGGCCAAATAAAAGAGGAGGTGGAGTTGCTCTCTATATAAGAAATAACTACATCTCTACAGAAATAGAGCACAGCAATGATGAAAACTGTCCTGAATGCATATGGGTCAATATAAAAGGGGGGGGGAATGACATTGCCATAGGTGTATACTATAGGCCACCCAACCAAACACAGGAAATAGATGAACTTTTTGCTAATCAGCTAACTAAGGTATGTAGGAAGCACATCACAATAGTGATGGGGGACTTTAACTACCCTGACATCAACTGGGAGACAAACTCTGCACCGAGTGGAAGATCAAACAGATTCCTGACAAACCTAGCAGACAACTTTGTCT
>NW_015387299.1:26216-55201 GCF_001527695.2 Protobothrops mucrosquamatus | reverse complement strand
GAGAAACTTCCTGACAGTTAGAACAATTAACCAGTGGAACAACCTGCCTCCAGAAGCGGTGAATGCTCCAACACTGGAAGTTTTTAAGAAGAGACTGGACAGCCATTTGTCCGAAATGGTATAGGGTTTCCTGCCTGAGCAGGAGGTTGGACTAGATGACCTCCGAGGTCCCTTCCAACTTTATCATTATTATTATTATCATAGATTTCTCACCCTAGAACTAATTGTATCAGAGTTACCCTGTGGTAAAATGAGCCCCTAATAAAGTTTATAAATAAATAAATCATTGGTATTTATCTCAAGCAAATAATTACTTTAAAAGCAGCAGCACTGAAAGAAGTTATTGCATGTATATCAGAACATATAGAGAAGACAAAAATCAAGATGTTTTTAATACTTCTGCTATATTAGTTACTCTAATTAAAATATTGCTTAATTTTAATTGCATTACTTGAGATCCAGAAGATATTTTTCTGATTGCTGTTTGATACTTTAAAAATCAATTTTTTGTATATGTAGACATAGATTGTTATCCTCTTATTTCTATAGTCCTAACTGGGACTGGAAGTTACTTTGCTAAGTGAAGTAGTCATTAAGAAAAACATCATATGACTGTATCATATAGCAGTGACAGTCCCAGTTGTCTAGATCAGAGGTCCCCAACCTTTTGGACTACAGGGACAGGTTACGTGGAGAGAGGTTTTTCCGCGGACTGGAGGGAGCGTGGTTTTGTGTGCTGCCTGCATCCCGCAGATAGAGCTTTGCTTATTTGTGCGGCCTGGTTGCTGCATGCCATGGCCTGGTACTGGTCCATGGACCGGGGGTTGGGGACCACTGATCTAGATTGTGGTTGTTAGACAAAGACCAGATAATTGAGGATCTGATGCTTCTCTTGCTGTGTGCCTATGCATCAACTCCCCCAATCTCTGCCCTTTTGGCTCTCTGTACTCCACTACTTATCCCTGCTGCCTCCAGCTGACTTTCATCATCTTCCTCCCTGGGATCAGTGTTGACTTGAAATTGGCAGCATGGAGTGGCAGGAGTAGATGACAATACAGAGCAGTCAAAAGGGGAGAGATGGGGAGGAGAGATAAAAGCTGCTGGCTCTTCAAGGATTTAGAATAGAATAGAGGGTGGCACAAAGGCAGAGAAGGGTGGGAGATAGCTGCCTGGGTGGAGTTGAAGAAGAGGCAGTTAGCCATGCCAGAAGAACATGATTGTGTAATGCTGCAACTGGTTGTACATGCACGCTGGTCAACAAATGGCCAAATTTTGATCAGAATGCTGCAAGACCCAAAATTCTAAGGACCAGTCATAACTGTCATTCAGCATCTTCATAACTTCAAATGGTTGCTGAACAAATAGTTATAACTGAGGACAAACTGTACACATAGACAGACGCTAGGATAGTCAATAATCACTACAAAATCACTATGATTGTTGACCTAGTATTTGTATACTTTAGTTGCTATATCAAGAAAAATTAATTTATGAAAAAACTAACCAGACTTTTTTGATTTTACAATGCCTACTTTTATTATAGAGAATTTTGCAATGGGACCTTATCCAAAATTTAGTTGTAACAGATGGGCTCTTGTTGGGGGTTCCACATATTTAGTTATTTAGGAGTTTAGTAAACTGTGATTTTTATCCAGTCTGTGATTGGAACAGATGTGAGCTTATCAGGGTTCCATTTTTTTTCAAGAGCGTAAAAACACCATGATTTTCTGTACAGTGGTAGACTTTACTTTTTGTGTTTTCAGAATCAAGGTCCTCTTTAGCCAGAATTTGCCCCTGGGTTCTAAAACATAATAGGGAGTTAATGTTTTATTCTCTATTAATTCTATTAAATCCATTTAATATTAGAGCATGTGTTGCTTTATAGCATTAACTAGTGTCTTGCACTCAACAGTATTTTCACAGTTTATGACACTGCTTAGGGCATTAACAAACAGCTGTTTAAATTAAATGAGCAGTTAAGGAGCCTGTTCATTAACTCAAAAGTTTCATGTATTTTTAATTCTTTAAATCTAATGGTATTAACACCCTCCAAGAAATCTATCTTTGATTATAATTTGCTGTGACCAGCACTGGTTTGAGGGACCGGAAATTATATGACTTATATTGATGACAGCAATAGTCAACAATTTTTAACCTTATCAGAATTCCTTTGTTTAGTATATAGAACTTCAAAAGTTTATAGCAGCTGTATTGAGAATTTTCTAATTTTGTTTACTGATGACTTAATTTAGCTAATGTAAGGAGGCAGTTGGAACAGAATTATTTGCATTTGAAATGGTGCAATCAAGGGTTGACTGTCTCATTTACAAGAAGGAGAGAGAAAGAAAACAAATTGTATTTGGACAGTGACATATGCCCAATATAGCTTTATAAAGTATTGTCTTTGTCACTAACTTTTCATATACAAGTATCATACCTTCAGAAATGTTCAGGCTTCAGGTACCGGTAGTTCAATTACATTTTTGTTGTGATCTTTCAATTTACAACAAAGCCCGCCTGTTTGATCAAATCTACTAATAACTTCCATGTTTATCATTTCTTTAAAACAGAAGAACCTTTAGTAATGAAATTGTGTAACTAAATGCCTACTGGATTAAAGGCAAAATGTGACTTTTTGAAAAATTGATTAATTTTTTTAGATCCAATCTAGTTTAAATGCTGCAAATAATATACATTTTTATTGTGCATGCCAGGTTAAGTTTTAGTTTATAAAAATAAGAACATACTGTTCTATTTGAGTATGTCCACTTGCATTTTTGATTTGTTATTTCTTGAACTATAAAAATTTATTAGAAATACTATCCTGGAGTAGGAATGAAACACCAACTGGATGTATATAATCAATAAAAATGTACTTCCTTATAAGGGAGTAGGTTTTTTGTTTAAATAAGACAATGATTAGACCATTACTCAAAATGATATTTAGGTCTGATCAATCTGTAATTTAGATTGTTCATTAATCTTCCTTTATTTTGGAAGTTGACCTATGGGCAGATCATTCCCAGCTATACGTTCTTGATATAAATCTAGCATTAGTTCTTGGCAGAGGACAGAGACAACTTTAGTATCCCTGTGTTCCATTCTATAAGTTCCCAATATTACAAAGGAAACTAAAGTTAAATTTAGACAAATAGTATGCAAATCAAGCTAAGCAAATCAGGTCAGATGGGTGAAATCAAGTCACAATAGTATCAGATCACAATAACATATGTGGTCTTGTGAAAAGGAGAGAAGAAATTAGAATCCTGAACAGTCCTAGGAGAGTTAGGGGATGGGAGACTAAAATATATAAGGGATGGTTGCTGGAATTGGGAATGTCTAGTCTAATGAAGAGAAGGACAAGGGGGTGACATGTGTTCCAACATCTCAGGAGCTGCCACAAAGAGGGAGTCAAGCTATTCTCCAAAACACCTGAAGGCAGGACAAGAAGCAACAGATGGAAACTAACCAAAGAAAGAAGCAACTAGAACTAAGGAGAAATTTCCTGACAGTTAGAACAATTAATCAGTGGAACAGCCTACCTCCAGAAGCGGTGAATGCTTCAACACTGACAGATTTTAAGAAGAGACTGGATAGCCATTTGTCTGAAATGGTATAGGGTTTCCTACCTGAGCAGGGGGTTTGACTAGATGACCTCCAAGGTCCCTTCCAACTTTATTATTATTATTGTTGTTATCATTATCATTATCATTATTATTATTTCTGCTACCTGAATCTTTGTCCTACTAGGATCACTATAGAAAGTATTAACAGCAGCAGGGAATAGGCACAGGGCTAAAGAAAACTGAAACTATATGTAGGCATGAACCAGTCTTGGATGAAATGGACTCCTAAGTAGCTGTGGCTCTTATCTGATTGTATAGTCTTTGATTTTTGTAAATTTCTGTTTTCTAGAGAGGGTTACCATCACAATTAATATTCAGATTTGGAATGCTGATATTCTTCTTCTCAACTTTACATTAAGTATCCATTTCATCCAAGATACAATTTTTTTTAAACTTTGAGTGGTGTGCCAACTATGGCCATACCTGGAAAAGGTAGATTCAACCACCATAGACTATGTATTACTAAATGAATCCAGTCTAAAGTACTGCCTGCATATACCTCCAAAATATACAGTTCCAATTCTCAGGCAAGAAATGTTTGCCTTTCAATACCAATCCAAGAGATTGATTTACTTTTAATGGCTAACTGGGATATCATGAAATAGTATGTAATGTGAGTCCATCGATTGGGTTGTTTAAAAGTGAGTTTATTACAGATATGATCATAGATGGCAACTAGTCCAAAAGGTCTCCTCCAATGAACATCTAGTATCTCAAATATCCTACTGAAAGAATGTTGGCTTTTTCCTTTTTTATACTTACAAGGTAGACAAAGCTCTTCCTCTTTAGAAATGGTGTTCTAACTTGCTATTTTGTGTTTTGTTTTATTGATTGTTTTTATTTCATTATTTTGTATATGCCATTTTATTATAAGTAATAATAATGCTTAATAATATTATAAGTAATAATGATTCAAGTAATTTGAATCATTGATATTTTTGCTCTAATTCAATCAGTTGTTGAGATGCTTCCATATCCAGCACAACTGTTTGAAAAACAGAGTCAGCAACTGCCAGTAGCATAGTTGGTTGATATTTCATTTATTGAGAACCTAGGAATATATTATAAGGAATTGATGAAGCCTTCCAATGCACTACTGTGCCCCAGAGATCTAGCAATAGATCTAGAGCATCATTTCCCAATGTTAGAAGCTTTCAGATGTATGGATTTCAATCCATAAAATGAACATGTTGATGGAAGCTTCTTGGATGAGAAGCAAAACGTCTTCAAGAAAAACAAGAAAGTCCAGTTGCCTCGTGAAAAAAAAAGCACCTTTGGGATAGGTCAGGAGCATTCCAGATGAAGAGACAGATTTGTCTTCACAGTCCTATGTTACTCTGTGTCTTTTATATATATCATTTTATTTCTCATCTCAATAGTGTTAATCAGACATTAAAAAGTTTAATGCTCTTTACAAAGAAAAATATGCAAAAAATAAACATTTTTTTAGCTTGCTAATCTTATAAAAGGAATGCCAAAGATATGTTACAACCGTTAACACATTAATTGCTAGACTACTCAGGCATTCAAGGGTTTAGAGACTGAAGTAATGAAAGTTACTATGGAAATAATTCAAGAGAATAAATCAACACATGTTTATAAATGATGATGGATAACATTTCATGCTATAATGATTATGAATAGGAATATGTAAGTCAACCATGTAGTGCTGAATGAGCATATCAGTGCTAGATCTGGACCAAAAGGCAGTCAGATCAAAAGACAAACCAGTAGGTAATGGCCAAAAGCAAATATAGTTTAAACCAGGAAACAAAACCAGGTTCAGATTATGACACAAACTCTTAGCACAATTCAAAAGTTGAGATTAAAGAACAAAATATATTTTTGAACCTACAACTATCATATTAGTCAAGAGTCTGAAATAAGTGTATGTAGTTTAATAGTTCACCACATGAGGGAGCTGCATGCAGATCTTGAAAGAGCCAAAATGGTCCATGTGTATGGGAAGAGCTAACCACAAATGCTCTATGCACAGCTAAGTCAAGTTATTGCTGTCAGCATTCTATCCCAATGGATATATCAATATCTCTAGATGTAGCTTCCAGGTGGAAGTATTTCATGCTCTAATAATATCTTATAGTTAGTAGAGATGAACAATAAAAGTCATAGATTTATTTTACATTGCAAAGTACTGAACTGCCAAAGTGGACTCTCTTAAGGTACATTTAAGGGATGGAATCTGTTGTTCTTAGGTAGAAAAGTTAAAAAATTCTAGAAGCTTACAGAAACATCAGTGTACAAGTGGGAGGTTATACATAAAGAGTTAGAGATAACTTGCATTTATTTATTTGGTTTTTTTCACATTAAAAAAAACTTTTCAATTACACATTCAAAGTAGCTCTTGAAATGGTACAAAATACATATTAGAGTATATATATAAATATGTGTGGAAGCTGAGACAAAGAGAAAGCTTGCAGAGGGATATACATAAATTATGAAATCTTATATGTGTAACAATCCATAAAAATCAACTGTGGATTTTTTTTACCATGATTTTTTGCAGAATGGAATATATGTAAGAGTCTGTTGTACTGCCTGAATTTCCACTGAACTGTATATGTCTAACAATGTATCAGCTTTATGGCAAAATTATATTGATGCTTATATGTACTGAATATGCTGAATACTGGTGTCTGAAGGCTGACAGTATTTATATAGAATGGGACAAAGATAATGAAGAAAGAGCACAAAGGCAGTTAACTGATAAAAAAAGACCGTAAGCAAAATCTCAACCATGGGAAAGTAACGTGCATAAAAAAGAGAGTTAAAATAACCCCGTCTTGGTTCTGCACAGTGTAAAAGAGAGTAAAGGGAAATTCTGGCAACTTTTAAAGATTTGGTTTATACCTTATGGCAATAAAATAGAGTTTCAGTAATCTTTATGGAGTTTGTCACCTGTCATGGTCTTCCATGACCAGTTGATATTTTGAATGAGATGAAAGAGACTGAAACAGAACTCAATAAGATAGAATTGTTCTATCATAGTTCTTGTCGGCTCCAGTGTTGTGTCAGGAAAGTGGAAGTTAGCACTGCTGGTAAGAGAACAAGGCTACTGATAGATGGGCATGTGAAGGCCAAGGCAAGTGGCCTTTACCCAACTCCAGTTCTGGCCCTTCCTAGAGCAAGAAGACCTGACATCACAGGTTCATACTTTTATCCCAACAGGGTTAGACTAATACAATGCATTCTGTATGGGTCTGTCTTTAAGGATGATTTGGAAACTACAATTAGTCCAGATTACAGCTGTATATATATTAACTAATGCTAGTCACATTGGTCATATTACACCAATTTTCTGCCTTTTCATTGGTTACTAGTTGATTATCTATCTATCTATCTATCTATCTATCTATCTATCTATCTATCTATCTATCTATCTATCTATCTATCTATCTATCTACCTACCTACCTACCTACCTACCTACCTACCTACCTACCTATCTCATTTAAGCAAAATTATACATGTTTATTTCATTGCTGTTTGTTCTTTAAACTTAAGAGAATTTCATCAAATCCAACCAACCAAGCCTTCCTCAGTCTTTCTCATTCATTCTTACCCTATCTCTTTTTCATTACTTTACACATTTTATAGTACAGTACCTTATTTCTACTGCATTCAACTTTTATATTTTTTCTGACATACACAACTTTCCTTTCTGCATAATGGGCAGACACTTCCTTTGATATACAGCCCTTCTTTTCTTTCCTTCTTTCCTAGCAGACTTTAAATTATCCAGTACTTTTCTAGCAGAATTTTAAAATGTTTCCACTTCCCCATTTTAGTAAAACATTCTACCATACTTGCTCTATATTGTTTTTGGTGTTTATTCTTTTTTATTTTCAAACCTACTACCTTTGTCTTCAATACATTAAATTTCAGACCCACATTCCTCATTGCATCATATAATTTACCAGACATTTACTGGTTCTCATCATTCAGGTTCTCATTCAACAACACAACACTATTTGCACAGAAAAAGGCAAATCACTCCTTAAGCAATACATTTCTAATTTCACTACAAGCAATCTAAATACATAAATAACCAAAGGGACTTCACACATCTTTGTTTTACTCTGTTCTACACTGAACCATTCACTAAAAACTGCATTTAGTCTCCTGCCTGCTATGCCTACAGTATATACCATTCTTCACCTCCTTTACACATATTTCTATAATTCACGTCTATTCAAATTTTCATATGCTGCCTCTAATCAACAAATGTACAATAGTTTTTTAACATTTATTCTTTTTTCAGTGATTTGATAATGACAAAATCTATTCTGTGCAACTACAGCATTGCACTTCCTGAATTTTGCTCATTGTCACCTAAGGCACAGTCCCCAACCTTTTGGGCACTGGGGATCAGTTCTGTGGAAAAAAATATTTTTCACTCACTGGGGGGGAAATGCACTGCCTAGATTCTATGCATGTGCAGATGAAGTTTTGCTCATTTGTGAGGCCTGGTTCCTAACGGGCCACAGACTAGTACCGGTCTTCAGACCGGGCGTTGGGGACCCCTGCTCTAAGGCACTCTTGCAATCCAAAGTTTACTAAAGGCTTTTCCAGGCTCACATAACATAACAAACTAATCCTCCTGTAATTTTTGTATTCACTCTTGCTACCTTTTCTTTTGCATCTGTACAATAAGATCTCAAATTCTATTAACAGAGAGATTTGATAACATGATTTTCTATGGGATTTGATTCTTACATTTTTAAGTTTTTTTTCTTTTATCAATTACTTCTCTTTTAATCCTGACATTATTTGAAGTCTCATCTTTCTAAGCTAAAAGCCTGATCTACTTTTTTCAATAGATCATCAAAATTTTATTTGACACATCAGTAATCTCATCTTCCTAGTTGTATTCTTCTGGGCTGATATATTTGCCTAATTTCTATTAGAAAACATTATGATATTCCCTGAGACAAAAATAATTCTATATAATATTTAACCATTTTCACAAAATCTTATTGCTCAGTCAGTCCAGATAGACTTCAACTTATGATCATTTGTTCAATGACTGTTGAACAATGATTTGTTCAATGACTGTTCAATGACTGCAGTACCGAATGAAGGGACTTATGACCCCTGCCCAAAGTTATGGCCATTAGAACACACCAACAGTTATGTAATCTATCTCCCCCATGCCCCTTTGGCCCCTTGCCACTCTGTGCTCGACTGCTCCAGCTGACCATCACAATTTTCTTGTTTCAATTGCTGCTCAGGTGTACCCAGTCTGTCTGCTGGGCCAGGCTGTGGCTGGGCATCAGCTGTGAAAAAAAAAGAAAGAACAAAATCACTCCCTGAGTTGCAGCATGCCAAAAAAAACAAAAAACAAAAAACCCCACTCCTTTGTTTTGTGTACCTGGATTGGATTGGGCTGGGCTGGGCTAAGCTTTGGCTGAAAAAAACAAAAAGCAAAAGCCAAAAGCAGCCATAGAGCCACAATGCACAGTAATCAACACAAATTGTTTTTTTCCCCATAGCTGAAACCCAGCCTGGCCCCACCACAAGGTAAGGTATGCCTCATCAGCAGTGAGAGGACAGCAACATTCAGCTAGATTGGCAGAACACAGGCCAGCAGGGGACTCATAATCCAGCAACTGGGATTGGGACTGGGACTGGTCTGGGATGCCTGCATTTTACCAGAATATGGCAAACAGTCCCAGAGCTGCTGGGGCTGTTTGCTACCCATCAAGGCAAGCTGCAGGATGGTCAAAAAGGGCAGAGATGAACAGTAAGATAAGCAAGTAGGGGGAGCTGGAGCCAGTCGTTTACCTTATTGAAGCTCAGGGATGGGAGGGACCAAAAAGGCTTGGATTGGGGTGTGTACTCACATAACCACCTGTGATTCTCAGTTAACAATGGCAATTGGGATTGCTGTTACTAAAGCAATGCAATCATATGACCTCTCACTTTACAACCACAGTGTTTAACAATGGAAATTCCAGTCCCAAATGTGGTTGTAAACTGAGAACTACATGCATTCTGAAAGGAAAAAGGAAAAGGCAACGTACCATTCTGTTAAGTATACACAAAATAATTTATACTTTCACAATAGGAAAACTAACATTTTAAATGGATTTTTCTATTGTTAGAGTAGTAGCTTTTACTCTAGACAAAAATAGACAAAAACTGGTAATTTTTATCACTTTAGTCATTATGATACAAGCCAAATGTAGCAAACTCAGACTTTTAAAAGTAAGCCTAAATAATTTGAGACGTTATTTAACCTAAAGCTTATGTGCACTCTGTATTATATATCAAATACTTTGCGCTTTGTGACCTGCTAGGTCATCCATTCAGACTATTTCTTATCTAAACAGAATGACTACAAGCAGGCAAAAAAAGCAGTGGGAATGAATTACCACCCCCTCCTAGTGCAAGGACTCATATTGAGAAGAGAGTAGAGCAAAGGCACTCTGTGAGCCTGCTCGCAAGGAAAGAGTTATACCTTTCTAAATGAGCAACACTGAGGTTGCATTATTAAAACACAACAGCAAGCTCACATCCCTCTAGTGAGAACAGCAACCTTGATTCTTGATCTGTGTGCCTTGATTCTTGATCTGTAACTGCTGACTCTCAAACCAGACTATCTGACAAACCTTCTACAAAGCTCTAACCCTTGGACTTCACTTGGCTGTTCTTCTGCTCACTTGACTATTCTATTTTAAACCAAAGATTTTGTAAAGCAAATCTGCTAAACTTTGGAGGAAGCTTGTCTCTTTGCCACATGTGCATGTGTCTGCACTCGATCATTTACTTACTTGCAAACCTCATTTAGTAAAGTATGCAACTATCTCTTCATGTGCTTGTGTTTGCTTGGCCTGAAACAGGACAGTGACTTCTGACTTCCTGCTGACTTCCCCATTCAGTTTCCTTGTGTGGGAAGCTGGCTGGGACCATTAGAGGATCCTGTGACTGGATCATTGAAAATGGCAACACCTTTGCCAAATTTCAACTCCACAGGAATCACAGATCATGTATTTTAGTTAGTTTACTTGAGGTACATTGATTCAAAAATTGTTGCACTATGATGCACAGTTTTACCCAACTGAAGCTTTACAAACATGACAGTTTTATAGTATGTAAATTTATAGCTGTCACTTCAGATTTTAACACTCAGAATTGTCAGCTTTCATATTCCAAGTTATAAAAGAAGTCATAGCTTAGAATTGTTTGTTTAATGAATAGTTTCTTTAATGATATAATTTTTTTAAGCTTAAGTAATACTTTTGATAACAGTATCATAATTGACAACAGACTGTTTAAAGATGAATTAAAAACCAATTGAATGCACTTTGCTAAAGTCAGTGATGTATGGCTTTATTATCTAAATAAAATTTGTTTACAGATACTTGATTAAATATGCATTCAGTATTCCTATTGCACACAAAAAGTGTTTTCCTTTTGAAAGAAAATGAATATCTTACATGATAGAAAAGTCTTATATAGAGCCAAAATCCAATTTCTATTGGTCGGCAGCTCATGCAACATATAGTTGTTATTAGGATTGCAAAATCTTGTAATTTTTCTATGGGTGTTCATGGGAAGGGCAAGGGAGACAATTGACAAAATTCATGTTGCAATATTACAAAACAAATTCCACCAGTTTTGTATAGTGTTTCACAAGGGGTAGAGCTTGCATTGCAACATCATCATCTTGCTGCCAAAATCTCAGCATTCTATGGATGCCTCTAAATATTTTGCAGAGATGGCAGAAAAGCTTATAGTATGATAAAACAATAACCCCCAAAGTATTCTGAGAGGTGACATTGTAAAAACTTCATATAACGACGGGTAATTTACTGTCTGAATGCAATAAAGAAAAGGAAAAATAATGCAGCTGGATGTGTTTTTAATCTTTAACAAGGACAATACAATAATAAATGATGGAGACTTCTATGATTCTTTTACTATGGACAATTTACAGCAAGTAGGAACTAATGTTGAAAAGTGTCACTTTCTTCAGACTCTTTTTCAGGGCTGTTTGCTAAGAACCACCTGCTCTGTTGCTAAGCTACCACTTCTTCCTCTTTCTCCTCCTTCTCCTCCTCCCTTTAGTTTCTCACTGAGAGAGAGAGTCACAGAGACAGAGACGGCTGGGAGGGGGAGGGAATTGGCTGTTACTGAAGAGTATGCTCAGGTGTCTTGCCTTCTTGGATCTTGTCAGCTGACCCATTGTGTAGTCATTGAGTAATGCACCTCCCTCTGGGCCTTCTCCCTCTGGGTCTTCTGCCCATCACTCCCTCATCTAGGATTTCTGTGGAAACTCCAAGTGTTCATTTACAGCCCCCTATCTTCCCCTTGGCCTTGGGTATAGTTTGTCCTTCTGTCTGGGGTTTTGCTTCTCTTCTGCTAGAGGGATCATCACATCAACTTCTTCATCCTCTTCTTCCTCCTGGAGCCAGGAATTGCAACTGCACAAACAAATTTTCTTGCACACAATATTTCCTCCGACCAAATTTCTAACATAGTCACTCCAGCAGCATATTCTGCAGCACTTGCTAAAACATGGCAACTTACTTCTCAGTTTCTCTCTCTTTCTCTCTCTCTCTCTCAGACACACACACACACACACTTTTTCACAAGTCAGATCAGCAGCTGATCCCTCAGTTTCTATGATAGTGGTTTTCCCCCTCGGCTTTAATCCCCAACACCTATATACAAGGCTTGATCGGTGGGAAAGCTACCTACAGGTGCTCCTGACTAGCATCCAGGTCAGCTCATCAACTGCACTCCAAGAATATACCGGTATATGAGTTGCTTCTTTCCCTTTTTCCTCTCACTTGCTAACTCATGCCAGTAGCACAATAGCCATGCCAGACCACTAAATCCATATGCCACACATAAATAGGTACGTATGAAATAGAACAGAGGAAGAAAAAAACCTGACAAAAATGTGACAAACAACAGAGAAGTGAAAATATCAGTCTTCAGAGATCAGATCAACAGGCCGAATGTCTAAATGCATAAGTGGTGATTATTCCATAGGGTTATAAGTGTAATCAATGGAAAATAGAAGTGTTCACTGGTACAGAAGAAACAAACACCATGATTGGAGAGAATGAAATATACAGTCATGCTGTTGTCTACCTAATGCTAGTAATGTGAAACTAAAAACAAATAACATATGCTGGTTGACATGAAAACACCAGTTACTGCTAAAGCACCATATACAATATTATTATTTAATTATGAATTCCGTCTCATACTCTTATTAACAACTCATTTGCTGTATGAGAGCTTCCCAAGATCTACCAGACTCGTAAGTTCAGTAAACTGATATCTTTCTGTGCCTAACAACATTATAATTGTTAATGTTTCTTAGATTTAGAAGCCACGAACTCCTGAAGTTTCTGGGTAGCTTACAAAGGTGGAAGGATTTATAATAAAAAAATGAAAATGTGAACATCAGATAGAAATATATTAACAGCAGCTGAAAAATTGCTAGAATTCCACAAAAATTTTAAGGCCAGCCCTGGGAATTGAGCCTTCAGAGATTTACAGAACATTTGAAGTGGTGGGAATGTACAAGGTGCACTTCCTCAGTACTACAATGTTTAACTGGGGGAATCCAGAGTATACCCACTCTGCCCAACATATCAGATAGGCATAAACTATTGGAGACAGGAACTCAAATAACCAGGCTGATGCCATGAAACAACCAGCATTTACTTGTACTCATAAGTTACAATGCAGCTTGTTACTGTTACAGAGCTCTTCTGAGGCAAGGGTTACCTTTTCAGTAGAAGTCTGATAATTACATCTTTTAAGTAGACAGAATATATCCCAGTCTCTAGAAGGCATCACTCCTTCATCTTGTCCACAGCTGGACAAGATCAAGGAAGCAAGAAGTATAAAATTTCAATAAATGGTTTATAATGCTTGCCTGAGATGAAATGGTAAGAGGAATTTTCATCTTCCTTTATAGTGAGTTAATTAAGTTACAATTTCTTAAATGATTTGAAATGCTTCTTCCTGGATTTCTTTCTATCTGAGGTAAGTTGCTGTTTATGAGATAAGCTGTCAATTGATTAATCTATTGTTTTCTGATTTTTTTATGTCTGCCCTCTCTTCAATTCCTTTCCCAGCTGTCTACCCTCTATTCACCTTCCTTAATCATGTCTTAATCAACCCGGAGGGGCAAGGATTGAGTATTGAGCAAATGTTGGCTCTCTGCTCTCCACATACATTATCCATGTGCTTGAGAATTGCAAACAGAAAATAATCTGCATGAACGGGATAAGCAGTTGATAAGAGTTCCTCCCTATAACTTGCTGTAATACTGGAGTCCAAGCAACTAAATTAAAATTCCATTCAAGAGCTATAAGAAAATCATTAAGAAAATCTCTTTATGTGTGTGTGTGTCTGTCTATCTATCTATCTGTCTTTAGGGTTCTTCTCTTATACTATAACAATAATGACTAATAGAGTCTGTTTGGTAAAATGCTGCATATATGGAGTATAGGAAAAAGAATCCTCTTTTCATGCCTTCCAAGGCAGACATTTAAATGGTTGTATGATGGAAAGGCCTTGCATTTAAGGCTAGCACTTTAAATTGGACTCAGAAACATCAGCAGTGCTGGTGCAGTGTAGGAATTGCATTATTTGACTGCTTTATACCTACTAACATAAGCAGCCTTGCATTCAATAATATGGAAGGAAAATAATATTTTTTATTTCCTCCTTTATAATGAGTTACATAATAAACTGAGAATTCAATTTCTCTCCTCTTGTCATTCTAAATGTCAGTTTGAATGAAATTTATGTAATATAATGGTATTATTATATTATGAGAAATGTTTAATCTATGGACTCACCATTTACACCAGTGTGGTTAGAAAATACACATCTGAATTCATTGTATAAGATCAATAGACCTACATTCATTCAAAACAGTACCATTTTAATAGTGATTGCATAGTATGATATTGACTTGAACAAACTATCAGGTATTGTTTTTATTAATTCAGACTTCAGACAACCTATAAATATTGCATGCTTTATTCATATATATTTTTAACAATAAAGATTTGTGCTGATCATTCTTTTATAACATAAATTTGACAGACTGATCGGTTTGGATTCTGAGTTGATCTTTAGTGTACAGAATGGTTCCCTTTTTCTCCCTTAGAAGAACTTTAGAGGAAGTATTATTTGTGCTGACATAGAGGAATTTTCTCCTTCCCTCATCCCATACAACATCTAGAACAGCACCACTTCACCAGCTGCTCTGGGAGAGCTGTCAGTGCTACACAGCATATTTGGGGAAAAGGGAGTTAATGAAGATCATTTCCTACCCCCTCCATTTCTACCTGCAAAATAGGATCAAAATGTTGTGTTTGTTTAATAATTTATTTTCTACCCTTTCCATGTTCAGAATTTCACCAAACTGCACTTGCCATAATACAGATATGCAACCCTAAGCAATTTGTTTTAAGAGAGAAAAGTACAAAAATAAGACACAGATAATCAAAATTACAGTTTCAGCACATAGTGGTAATATTTTCACTTCAACCAATTAATGAGGAAAGCACATTTTAAATGGCCTTATCAGCTGTATTGAATAATTTTCTTTTTTGCGTCATCATAAACTTGGTTTAAAACACCTTTTTCATCCTGCAAGTGATAATAGGACAGGAGTACTGGACATTAAAGACCAGCTGCCATCATGTTCTTATTAGCTAGACATTTGTTATCAATGAAATGCTGCGCAACTATTGTTCCAAGGCTGTTGCTGTAAAACCATAGTGCATTGTAGTTTGTTGGAGGTTAGTAGCACTTGTTAATTTGATCAAGGCTGAAGTTTACGGAGGATAAAGTAAACAATGCAAACTGCAGACACCATCAGTTTCCTATGGGCAGTGAAGTGTAGTTTGTTCCATTTACACTTCACAACAACATCTGATGGGCTTTGTCAGTGCTGCACAGAGTAATTAAACCTGAAATCAATAGCAGGCATTTGTCATGTTTACAGCCGCTCTTTCTGCTGGGTTAAACTCATCAGTTTAGTGCCGTTCTGTTTTACTGCAGAGACACGCTCCATTATTTCTTCAGGTACAGTTGAGATATTCAGTTACATGCCCAATAGTTTGAATACGACAGTAAGATTAAAAGGGGCAGGCAAATGGACAGTTTTGTAATTTATTCACTTATCTTTTTTAAACAGTGTTGAATTTCCATTTCTTTCTACCTTTTGTTTTATGAAATTCCTCCTTGCCCCTGGATAATAAATACCCATTTTCCAATATCTGAAGGGAAGGTGGTATTGAAATTAAAAGAAAGTTGATGTGGAATGGGAACCATGGTTCACTCTTCATTTTTAAGCCCAGAATCATAGCTTTATAGTTCATAACAACATCTTTAATTTAAGTATATTTGCCATTTTTGTACACCAAATTATATATCTAACAATATTCACCTTCATTTTATCTGTCCGCATGTTCTTAGTGCTGTAGACTAAGGGATCAGAACATGCTAAATATTAGAGAGTGTTCACTCCAATACTAGTGTAGTTAATCTTGGAACCTAAGACATAAAAAAAAACTAAATACCACCAGGAAAACCCCTATATATTTTAAATCCAATTTTCATTGGATTCAGTGGGACTTGCTTACATAAAAGCAGATATAGGTTTAATATTTTACATGAATCAACACTGATTTCACCATTGGTATCTTACCTCTGAATAACATACTCCTGGAAATCCATTCAGCTCCCAACCTGATGATGTTCCAAAAGTTACTGCAAGCTTGAGTTCACGCCCAGGCTTGGGATGGGATAGTTGTCCTTTGTCAGTTTTTCTTGGGATGGTGGGTTGGTGATTCCTCATACCCCCTCAGTGGGCATTTTTGGCATTGTGTTTTTCTTCTGGGTATTTCAGGATTTCCGATGATTTTTCTTTCTGTTTTAACTGTCTTTTATTTTACTATGTAAACTGTACAACATTGTTTCAAGTTGAGCAATCTCTGAATTCAAATAAATAACTGCAATACAAATGTATCTTGGCAACATCCTTTTTCCTCTGCATGCCATGATACTGCCTTCACCTCATCCTCGTATTTCTGACATTGTCCAAAGGCTGCTTCAAGGGATATAAAATTTATAGACTTTTCCACTACTTTGGAAGGAACTCAGGTGACTACACTGACTTGAATCAAAGGCAATAAAAGCACAAAAAGGGTTTGTACCAAATTTTATGCCAGTATAGTTTTCTACCAAGTCCAGGATGTATGGAGAGACCTTCAATTCAGCAGCAAGAAATGGGAGTTGCAGCAGCTTATAAAAGCTTTGCAGCAATAGCTAGACCAATGCAACTTCAAAAGTAAACGTTTTCTGCTTTGGCATACTTAAATAGATGGGATGACAACGCTAGCCTAAAAAGAGGCAATGGCTATGTTCCCACCCCAAAAGGTTATTCCTATCCAACCACTATAGGCAGTTATCAGCCCATCATCAAACTTCTCTTTTTAGATAAAATTGTTAAAAAGATGGAGGAGCAGTGGATAGAGAAGCAAGTTGTCCACATTCCTTCATTCAGGGCTCATATGCATATATGGAATGAAAGTCTTGTTGCTCACTCTTGTGGATGACTTATAGTAGAACTTAGATTGAGGGAGTACACCTCTTCTACACTTACTTGATTTCTTAGCAGCATTTGTATCATTAATCATGGTGTTCATTGGGCCATCTGCAAGGCTGGAATTGCAGTACTGTCATTATTCTTCTGTGGTTCTATTCCTTTCTGAATGGGTAGAATTCTAGACAATTTTGACATTAAGATTGATCTGTCTATATGATATTTGTGCTCTGATTTACTTTTAAATAAGGTCATTGGGAATCCTTGGAGAAGGTAGCATACAAATCCATATATAAATATATATGTTTTGGGATTGTAGGTAGCCTTGTTCAGCATCTACTCATTCAGTGATCACTCAAAGTAATGAGGGGAATAAAACCCATTCTTTGTAGTTGCAGTGATTGCAGTGTCCCCATGTGATTATAATTTGGGACCTTGGCAACTGATTCACAATTGACCATGCGGGATTTGCCTAACAACGGTAAATAAAAATATTGCAACTACTATCATAAATCTGTGAGATCGCTTGACATCATGCTTTATGACCATGTCATTTAGTAATAAAGTTGCTGGTCCCAATTACCTTAATTAAGGGTAGCTGTTGTTTGGATTCTAAAAATAAATTTGAAAAGTTTAGGTCATATCACAATAAACTGAAAGTTTGAAATTTTTCACACTTGATAATAATAGAAGAACTAATGTTTCAGTTTTTCCAGAATTTGGAAATATTTGCAGTTGATAAATATAATTTTCAGAAGTATCCACTTTTAGAGAAAATGTTCTTTGTAAATTCTAGCACCTCAGTGCAATTGCAGAAGTATTGGAAAATTCTCCTGTGAAAGCCCTTCATGTCATATTTTGCCGTACTTCTGGCACTGGATGTTTCTGATTTTAAAATCTTTTATCAGATTCTGCTGATATGGCAACTATATTTCTTCCTAGAAGAAAAAAAGGTTTCAAACTGATATGCACATGCTTCCAAGAATTCATTTTCATTAAACCCTGTAGCGTATGAACTGGCCATGCTTCTCGTAGAACTGCAGTTCTACATTCTGCCAAAGTAGGTGAAAAACATGCCAGTATAATTTTGGGAATTGAGGAAGGGTGAAGTTTCTTGTTTATTTATTTTTGCAACAGGTGAATTAATGAATTCATTAAAAAGCAAGGTTTTACACCTGGGCAGGAAAAACCAAAGGTACAAGTACAGATTAGGTGAAACCTGGCTCAAAAACAGTAACTGTGAGTGGGACCTTGGCATCCTAGTGGATGATCACTTAAACATGAGTCAACAGTGTGTGGCAGCAGCCAAAAAAGTTAATATAATCCTTGGTTGTATAAACAGGCATAGAATCAAAATCACGTGAAGTATTAGTACCGCTTTATAAAGCTCTAGTAAGGCCGCATCTGGAATACTGCATCCAGTTTTGTTCACCATATTACAAAAAAGATGTTGAGATTTTGGAAAAAGTGCAAAGAAGAGCAACTAAGATGATTAAAGAGACTGGAGACTAAAACATGAAGAATGGTTGCAGGATTTGGGAATGGCCAGTCTAGAGAAAAGAAGGACTAGGGGGGACAGTATTTGGGAAGCTGCCACAAGGAGGAGGGGGTCAATTTATTTTCTAAAGCACCAGAAGGCAAGACAAGAAACAATGGATGGAAACTAATCAAGGAGAGAACCAACCTGGAATTAAGGAGAAACTTCCTAACAGTGAGGACAATTTAACCAGTGGAACAGCTTGCCTTCAGACATTGTGGGTGCTTCATCATTTGAGGTTTTTAAGAATAGACTGGACAATTACTTGTGTGAAATGATATAGGAACTCCTGCTTGAGCAGGGGGCTGGACTAGAAGACCTCTAAGGTCCCTTCCAACTCTATTCTGATTAAGATTAAGAATTAATCATGGAAAAGCTCTCCTTTATGAGTTGAACTTCTGAATCTTCTTTACATTCCATAATTTTATAAAAATATGTATAAATGTTAAGGACTTCAAGAATCCTGAGTTTCTAAATGAAATTAGAAAGATTATATTTACATCATTAAGTACATTTAAAATTGATGATTAAAAAATATTAGCTTAGGTTTTGTAGGACTTACAAAAAATCTAGTGTGGATGTGTTTTCAAAAAAAGATTACGGTAATAAAAACAGATTATCTTCTTTGGGCTATCAGCCAAATAAGATTGCTGTAGGTATTTCTAGGCATGTTTTGATTCTATAAATGCACTGCCTTATTCACAGAATTTTAGATCACCTTCTATTTGTTACCCTCCTGTGTTTACCCACTGCTTCATCCATCTGTTTTCTTACCACAAAAATTCATTAGGAAAGGAAGGCAGAATGTGCACAATGTCCTCAATTTATTAGACTACAGAGTCATCTATCTAAAAATGTGCTAAAATAAAGATAATCACCTTTGATTTTAAACATGCATAAGTTCAAGGAAAAGGTACTAAATGTCTTGAAGCAGCCAAAATAATATATATAACCACTGGATAGTAGGAATAAGGGAGAAATTTACTCATTTGGATTTTGATACAAACATAACATATTGCTCCTTTCCAAATTAATACACAAACGAGAAGACAATCCTGTTTTGAACTTTGCTTTTTTATTATGTGAGAACGCAATTCTCCAAACATATAAAAATGCATGCATCAGACAAAAAAGCATGCACAAGACTATATACAGCAATGGATACCCATATCTGAAAGCATTATATAAGATCAGATTATGTCCAATCTGCTCTTATACAAAGCAAAACATGCCCAGAAAATGGTATATTAGGAAATATATCAATTAACACACAGGGTTTGTTATACATTGTAGAATAATATAGGGATGGAATGGATGGTATAGATTAAGAATTAGGCAAATTGAAAAACTGGGTGAAACAGAAATTGACAAATGTACCCATTCCCAGTAGGAAATAGGTTGGGTAGATGAGAAGTTATTTTGTTTTCTAAAAAAGTACTAAGCCAAGTTTATGCTCTATTACTTCTGTGTGACTATTCTTTATCTGTGCAGAGGTTTGCACAAATAGATTGTTAATTTAATTGTAATGTTGTTAAGATGCAGGCACCATAATGTTGGAAATAGAGCGTTTCATAAGGAGCGACCTCCTACTAGGAGCAACTTTGCTGGCCATCCACTGTTTCACCTTGTAGTTTCAGTGAGTCCAGAAAACAGAATTGTCTTTGAGAATGCAGAATTTAATTAGCATGGGACTTTAAATAGTGGATATAATAGCAGAAGTACATAAGATAGAAGTTTGTTGTAACATAAAATATTTGCCTTGTATATTTCCATCAAACAGTTTTAGAAGCTTTTAATCAAGATGGTTCAGTGGAAATGGGATTTTGTTTCCTCAAATGCATTGTATGAATTGAAAAGTAGAAATTTTGATTCAGAATGTGTAACAGAATGTACAACAGAATAACAAAGTTGGAAGAGACCTTTGAGATCTTTTAGTTCAACCCTCTGTTCAAGCAGGAAACCCTATACCATTTCAGACAAATGCTTTTCCAATCTTTTCTTAAAGACCTCCAGTGTTGGTGCACCCCCAACTTCTGGAGGCCAGTCGTTCCACTGATTAATTGTTCTAACTGTCAGGAAAATTCTCCTTAGTTCTAGATTGGTTCTCTCCTTGATTAGTTTCAGTCCATTGCTTCTTGTCCTGCCTTCAGGTGCTTTGGAGAATAGGTTGATACCCCTCTTCTTTGTAGCAGCTGCTTAGATATTGGAACACTGCTATCATGTCGCCCCTAATTCTTCTTTTCATTAAACTAGACATACCAACTCCTGCTACCATTCTTCATATGTATTAGCCTCCAGTCTCCTAATCATCTTGGTTGCTCTTGTCTGCACTCTTTCTAGAGCTTCAACATGCGTTTTATATCATGGCGACCAAAACCCGATGCAATATTCCAATTGTGGTCTTACCAAGGCATTATTAAAGTGGTATTAACACTTCACATGATTTTGATTCTATCCCTCTAGGACTGAGTTGGCTTTTCTTGGCAGCTGCAACACATTGCTGGCTCATATTTAAGTGGCTGTCCACTAGGATTCCAAGATCCCTGTTATTATTGTTGAGCCAGGTACCACCTATTCTATACCTGTGCATTTGGTTTTTCTTGCCTAAATGTAAAACCTTACTTTTCTCTACAATGAATTTCATTTTGTTAGATAGGGCCCAATGTTCAAGTCTATCAAATTCCTTCTGTATCCTGAGCCTATTTTCTGGAGTATTGGCTATTCCTTCCAGCTTGGTGTCATCTGCAAATTTGACGAGTTCCCCTTCTATCCCCTTGTCTAGATCATTAAGGAAGATATTGAAGAGTACTGGGCCTAAGACAGAGCCTTGAGGTACCCCACTGCATACTTCTCTCCATGTAGATGCAGTTCTATTAAGGACTACATGTTGAGTGCGGTTGGTCAGACAGTTACAAATCCATCTGATGGTGATGCTATCTAACCCACATTTTTCTGTCTTATCAAATAAAAGATTGTGGTCATCTTTATCAAATGCTTTACTGAAGTCCAGGTAAATTATATCCATAGCATTTCACTAGTCCACTAATTTAGTCACTTTGTCAAAGTGTTGCATGGTTTGCTTTTGACAAATCCATGTTGGCTTCTGGTTATGACTTTGTTTGCCTCTATGTGTTCGCAGATTTATTGCTTGATTATCTTTTCCAGAATCTTTCCAGATATTGATGTCAGGCTGACAGACCTGTAGTTTCCTGGATCCATTTTCTTTTCCTTTTTTTGAATTCATGTCTAAAGACTGTGAATATAGAACCAGGCAGAAATAAAAAGATGAATGTTTATGTGTATAATGTGGAAATGCTATTGTCAACACTGCTAACATTGGATGTTCTTGCTTTGACAACAGATGGAAATGTAGCCATCTTTTCTCTTTCACTTTTAGAGTTAGATGATGCTGGGAGGGGAGATGTGGATGAGAGTCCAGTTAGTCATAACAACAATAACTCAGCCGTGGGAATCAAGGTTATTGCGCCCAGAGCTGATAAAGATTTGGTGGGCTGGAGAGCTGGGGAGAAAGCCCGTGCTTCACGCTAATTGGGGAATGTGATTTATGACTGTTAATTGGAGGAGGAAATTGTGCTTTGCTACTTTGTGCCCAGGGGAGGGGAATTCAGTTTTTGGCTTTAACTATGTAGTGCCAATACTTTGTTTCTCGAATAAAAGATTCTTTAAGGTAAACAAAGTTTCAACTGTCAGAATTTTGACAGCTATATGATATTAGTGATGTATAAATTAGGGAAAGAGGGAGGTTTAATCTATCACCTGTCTCAGTCTACTATCTTAAAGTTCTTCCTGTTTGATTCTGCAGCATGGATAAAATGATTTTAGTACTTTCTGATAATTTCAACACTAAAGATAAATTAATAATATAATAATGCAAACTATCTTAAATTCAGCATTTCTTTGTCCTCTCAACACTCTCAATAGTTTAAATCATTTAAGACATAAAACACTTAATCTAAGCATTAATACAAAACTTTCACCATTATGCAAACTGAATAAATAAAATAAATCCAGAAACAATACCTACATCATAAATCTAAGTTTAGGTTATCTTACAAAATTCTAACCAAATAGAAGGATTTTATGATATTACTTCAGAAAGGTTATCTTTATCCTGACAGAATTAAATTTATTATGTGAACCAAATTTGACAAAGGATACCTTGTGCTACCAAGATAATCTACAGTTCTAATGCAATTCTACAAGAAGCATCTCTAAACTACTAGCCCAGACTTTTAAGAGGAACCAAACTCCTTTAGAGTAGGTTGAAAATCCTCCAGCTGAATGTTTATAATATGAGAAATGAGAGAGAGAGAGAGAGAGAGAGAGAGAGAGAGAGAGAGAGAGAGAGAGAGAGAGAGAGAGAGTCCACAAAAAGCATTATATCTAGAAAACATTATCTTGGTTAAAAGATTTTAAATTTTGTCAATTTTCAAGTATGAAATTGAAGGTGTTATATGATTGTGTTTGAGGGTGCATGTATTTAAATCTTACCTGTAAGGCCACTGGGTGTCAGCCATGTCCATTGCTACTGAATTGTTCAATCAAACAAAATAAGTTATCAGTGAAATAAAGAAAAAGAAAAGAATAGATTTGTTGAATCAGAAATTCTGTCAACAGTGCTTACAACATTAAAGGATTCTATGAGGCTAATGTTTTGAGGTTGTTCTAATTAATTTTTATGTTTTATACCATTTTAAAAATACAAAGGGAGAAATTCTTGGATATTCAATAGATCTGGGTATTCTAGGAAACAGCTTAGACCAGGGGTGTCAAACTGCTGGCCCGCAGGCTGGACGCATCACGTGGAAGCCGTGCCCACCCCATTGCCGGCAATGGCAAAACCGGCCCGATGCGTTGCGCGACATCACGTGACATCACGAGTTTGACATGCCTGGCTTAGACAAATAAGCCTTTCATCAGAATTGTTTTCTGTAAAAAATGTATCACTTGTCACCATATTAGTTAAAATTGGAAAATAACATTCTTGAAAGCCTATCTGTACAATTTTGGTGAATTGCTATTCACCAATTTTATTATGGTATGCCTTAATCATAATTCAAATATTCAAGTAATATTTAACTTGGTGGACCATAAATATATATTTCATATTTTAACATAGTTTTCTTCACAAAAGCAGCATGTCCTAATCTTTAAATGAAACAAATCAAACTTTACCTATATAATCTTCATGTAACAAAACATCCTTCATGTAACTCATTTTATGATAATAAATCACACACCTATGTAAAATAGCACAATTACATCCATTATAAACTCAAGGGTCATCTATCTAAGCATGTTTATACTGGTAGTTCAGAAAATATTCATGATATTAGCTACCAATATTGTTCTCAAAGCAGCTGCATGTATCGTTGAAATGTAGTTTTCCTGATCTAGGTAATAGTAATCTAGAACATGAACACAATAACAGTCCAAGGCTCATCTTAATCCAGTATTTTGTTTCTCATAGTAATCTACTATATGCCCTTGGGGTGCTATCAAAAAGAAAGTGGAAACATACCCTATGTCACTGTTTTTGAAAGCATGCTATCCTCAAACTCAAGTTAATATGGCATTTCCAAGACTATTAGCCCTTGATACGCTTGTCTTCCATTGATTTTATGTCTATCTGTCATATTTATATGGATGCCTATCTCACAAGAGCATCATTATTTATTTATTGAATTTATTTTTAAAGCCATCTCATTGTAATGTATTCCACAATTAATTATGTTCTTTATGAAGAAATGTTTCCTCTGTTGATTTAAATCTTCCAATATTTCATTGTATGACCTTTTTCCTGATATTTGAGAGGGACCAAAACTTTTGCTCCTCTGTTTTGGTCATGGCATGCAGTGTGATGGCCCATTACTCTTTTTTCCAAGCTAAAAGTTCCAAATGTTCCTAGCTTCCTCTTATACAGAAATTGCTTGAGTCCTCTAGTTTTAAACATTCTCCAAATTATATTGTAAATATAAATAATTACAATATAAATATTGTAAACAGATTTGGTCCTTTATTTTGATTCTTTTTTTCCTTGTCAGCCTTTCATTTTCAAAATTTCTTTTTCCTTTTGGCATGTATGCCAAATGTCATAGCATTATAAAAAATCCTTATTAATTCCACAACACCTACATCTTATATGAGATCAATGTCACCTTTAGGATTAAATTAAGAGCTGCTTTCTTTGTGTTCTAAAACACATTCATTTAGACTATTTAGAGATTTTGTTTCTTTGTCATAGCCTAAGCTTGAATGTACCTAGCCTATGTGAGAATAACTGAAGTCCTACATTATTACAATAGCTTCTCCTTTGCACGCCTTCATGATTTCTTTCACCTTCTGCATTTTGATCAGGTGGGCAATAGCATATCCTTAAATCTAGTTTATATTAGATATTGCCATCCATAGTGATTCTGAGGAGGAATCCAGTGTTCCAATACTTTCTAGTACATTAGATTTTATATCCTGTGTGATACAAAGAGCATCACTTCCTCACTATACCCTTCCCTGTCCTTCCTATAAAGTTTATCAAGAATGACTGTTTTCTACTTATTCTTTCTGTTACACCATGTTTCTGTTATACCCATTATACTTGTGTTCTCATTTGTTTGGTTCGTCAGATTTAGAGGGTCGAACCTTACCTCTTATGATTGTAACCGTTCCTTCGTATGTTTATAATCACAATTATAACCCAGGAGAAACTTTATCCCGTAATCCAATAACGACTGTACTTGGAAAGAGTATCCGAAAAATAAAGGTCGGTCTGAAGTAGACTGATAGGTAATTGGGTGATAGTTGTAACTAGGAATCTTTTATTGTATTTTATAAAATATCTACAGTTTCTCATCTGTTTACTTTCTTTCAAGAATCAGTTTGAAAGCAGCTCTGGAACTTGCCTAATATCAAAAACCAGTAGCCTGGTTCCATTTTTATTTCTTTGACTTGACTTGTCCTTAAAAGTTCCTCAGTATCTAATCAGTCTAAGCCCCTCTACTTGACATCACTGTCTTACACAGTGGTATCTCATCAGCACACAGAAAAGAGGTGGGAATTGTGTCACAATGCCACCATATTTCATCATTCTGTCCTACCTTTGCCTCTTTCCACCCACCTATCCCAGAATCCACTGGTATTACCCATACATTTAAGACTTCTAAGCTCTGCCTGTTTAGCTCGGCTTGTATTTGGAAAAGGTTGTATTTCTGTAAAAGTTATCTCGATGGTTTTGTAGCAGATTGGCAAGTCACCAAGCAAGTATGTACATGTCATGTCTAAACTCATCCATTCTCAAAATGAAAGAATATACCTTCATCTCTCAGGGATTAGATCTCTCCTTCAAGAACATTTTCATTATTCTGAAAACGATGTCCCCCTTGCCATCAGTGTTATCATATATTGGCAGCTGAAAGAAGAATTCGGTGAAAAGTCTTTTCTCATACTCCTTCAGCATAACCACCTTGATTTCAAAGGAACATAACTTGTTCCTAAGAGCTGGAGTTCATTGCATCAGGTATAAAACTACTTCTTATACCTGCAGGTAAATAGCTATTGACCTGCTACTTCACACATTGAACAACATCCTCATCACTGTTGGCTAATTTTGAAATAGTGGTTTGCCTGAGTGAAACTGATAGAAGAAAGGAAAGGAGGTACTTAGGTTAGGATTTTTTTTCCCTTCAGCAACTTCCCCACTATCACTTAATAATTGTCAAAGTTTTTTATATCGGACAAGAAATGTCATATTTTTGCAGGCATAAATCATTAGAATAACATAAACCCCCACCAAAAAACCAGCCCCACAAAAATATATATATATAAAGGTCATTGAACAATTGCTTACATTCCATGAAGTGACTTTATATCTATTAAGCAATAATAAAAAACAATTGATTCAAAGGACCACAAATATTACAAATAAAATTTTCCTGATGGTTTCATAGCGCCATACAATACACATTCAAGACAATTTCACAATCACAGTTTACATATCTCTAACTGAAGGATTACACTTTCTAAGAGGCTCCTTCAAGGGTCTTTTATCATTCCAAAGAGTCCTGACTGTTCCCCAAGTCTCTGGGATAGGGGAGGTCAGGATGACATGAGAATGTGTGTTGCATCAAGAATGTGCAGTTGTGGCATCTTTTTCTGTTTTTCAGTTTTATCACTGTTGTTTTTATGATTGTATGCATTTTTAAGTGGTTGTAAGAAGCCCAGAGCTGGTATTAAGATGCCTGGCTATACAAATACTTTAAATAAAAATAAATAAAATAAAATATTTTCTTTTGGAATCTAAATGTTGGCTTTTGATCTTCTTGATTAAGTTTAAGTTATAAATTCCTGCACCTAGTTTTACATTATGAACAATGTAATTAACGTCTCTGGGTTGTGCTTTTTTACATTATGACTTGGGCCTTAATGTTATGAAAATATTTCATAAATCAGCAAGGACTGGATTGTAAAATATATCAGCACCAACTATACTGTATGTACAAAACTCCATTCCTGAGGGACTTTATATCCAGTTTAAATAGTTCTTTTTCACAGCCATTTTTCAGTAGAAGAATTATTTTGTATCCTGTTACTCATACCTTCCTACAAGGTTGTTGTTGTTTTTACATATTATTGATTAGAAGTATGAAGCAGTATATATATTATGTTTGTGTTTATAATACAAAATTGGTGTATACCTAATATATGTAATATATGACTTTATTTATAAATATATATGTAGTAACTTTTAAAAATTGTTTGTAATGGCAAACTAGAATAACTTTCCATAGATTTCCCTGGATGATGTACTGGATGAAAACCTACGCTTAGCACGCGAGTATCAGATGCTCCAAATATGCTATCTAAATGACAAAAATCAGCTTATGGACTTCTATGAACATAAAGACAGAGCTGAAGCTGCATTACGGGATCAAAAACAGGTATGATTTTTAACCTCTTGTTTTTTCAATTATTATTACTACTAATTAATGTCAAAAAGTAAAACAAATACATATATCAAACAGTATGATATTTCTCTCATTTTCTTTTTTCCTATTTTTTCATTTTATCCTTCACAAATGAAAATATCATTTTTGTCAACCCTGATATTTGCCTCAGTTTGGATCTAAGGACAACAGAATTTAAAAAGGGGGTATAGATTATTGCAGTTGGGTATTAAATTTGACCTAGTATGGTCTGGTTCTTGGTGATTAGGAGTCAGAACTCTCATTTATTTGTTTATTTGGTTTACTCAAGTTTATAGGGTCCTTCTATCATAAACTAAGTGGTTTATACTGTGTTTCCTCAAAAATAAGACCTGGTCTTTTTTTTCTCCCCTCCAAAAGAGATACCAGATCTTATTTTCAGGGGGGGATGTCTTTTCCACTCACCTTACAGCGGCGGCACCAATAACCTCGCCTAGCCGGCCTACTTCTTCTGCAGCTGAAGGAACAGCTTCATTCTGCAGCTGAGAATGGAGCTCCAGACTGCATTTCTATGGATTGAATCCATAGCTCGGTTCTTGACTGCAGAGGCCTTCCAGAAAGGGCTCTGACTGCAAAATGCAGGCCGGGTGATGCTGCAGAACAAGTGGGCCAGTGAGAGGCAAATGTCGATCCATATGAGGCCTGGCAAGTGGGTGCGGGGTGCATGGGGCAGCTCTACCCCCCCTCCCTAGCTTGATTTTTAGACGTGCACCTAAAAATTAGGGCTTATTTGGGGGGGGGTAGGGCTTATATTAGACCCACCCCCCAAAATCAAGCTAGGGCTTATTTTCAGTGTAGGTCTTACTTTCGGGGGAACATGGTATTACCAATTATCATAAAAAAGATTAAAATAAATGTAACAGAAAATAACACGGACCCAGATGACACTTTATTAGCAAAGGGACTTTCAAGGTACAACCTGATCTTATTGGAGGGGCAAAGGAGCAAGGGGCCCTAAACAGCTCTTATGCCATATTGGACTTTAAAGATAACAAGTACCAGTAGCACCTTAAACTATATCCAGAAGCCAACTGGTAACCATTACAACTCTCATAGTAGTGAGATCATCCAAACATAATAAGACATGCTCATAAATATGCAAGTCATGCAAACTGTAGCTTCTGGGTTATCTTTTTGGAGATGTGTGGGTACCAGTATGATTGATTACATAGTAATATCCTTAAATTTGCCTCCCAATGAAAGGATAGTTCTCTATTCT
>NW_015387299.1:23252-25789 GCF_001527695.2 Protobothrops mucrosquamatus | reverse complement strand
CCAGAAGCCAACTGGTAACCATTACAACTCTCATAGTAGTGAGATCATCCAAACATAATAAGACATGCTCATAAATATGCAAGTCATGCAAACTGTAGCTTCTGGGTTATCTTTTTGGAGATGTGTGGGTACCAGTATGATTGATTACATAGTAATATCCTTAAATTTGCCTCCCAATGAAAGGATAGTTCTCTATTCTGATGTAATCATTTTCCACTTTTTGATGTTGACATTTAGTATGCAGACAGGACCACAGGCTTAAATAAAGGAGACTGCTTGAGTGCTGAATTCCCAAATTAAGTGAACTAGCAAGCCTTTGGGAACAGCCCCGCAGCTTTTTAATATCTCCAACGGATCCCATTTTAAATTATCTTTGAGAGTTATGAAGAATATTTATGAAGCTCTAGGTATTTATCAACAAATTATCAATTGTACTCAGAAACATGTAAAATCTAATATTACTCCCAGTTAAAAACTCATTCCAAAATTCAAGCTTTAGCTAGTAAATAATGTGTTATAACTAAGGCTAAATTAGCAATGTATGTGGGTTCATCACCTTTAACAGCAACCTTCACTCTGAGGCTGGTTTGGCCCTGGAAAAAATAGATAAGACTCTTCTAAAAAAGAAGAAATTGATACAGAAAATGATAAGCTGGAATAAAAAAATGAGAAAAGCAGGCTAAGGTAGAAAAACTCTGCTGCCTTTTGGTATCTTATTGTCATCTCAGTTCAAAAAATCTAGTTCCAGCAGGGACTTCTGATCTGCCTGAAAAATAAGACTGGCACTTTTGTGAGCTATATAATATAAAAGCGAATAAATTAGATCTGTGAGTTGTAATTTCTGATCCTCTCCCCATCATCACTTCAGAGATTTCCCAACTTTGCAAAATGATAAAGCTATCAGAGGGCATCTGATTCCTGTTGAACTCCTAAAATAAAATTTTGAATGTTTTGTTTATTTGTTTAGCACATGGCATCTACAGAGATCATGTAATCACTGATATACAACACCAATAAAACACATTATATGTACAAACACAAATATGTTTAAATGAAGAATCAGCAAATACATCTGTGTAAAGTATGTGGACAATAGATAAGATAAAATTTTGAATTAGGTAAAGCCATGATAAAATCACCATAATATAACACCATAGAATCAGGATAGATGCTATAATTCAATATCTAAGGAAGCTACCCTTCTAACTGCTTCTGGTGTGGCTGCAATGAAATCATCCCAGGTGCCTGGAAATTTCCTGAGGAGACATTCTCAAACTATATGTGTTGTTGTTTGTTCCGGTGCATCACAGTCACATTGTGGCCATTCCCCACTTAAAGAGCTTTGTCCTAGTTCTGGCATGGCCTGTTCTGATTCTATTCAGGTGGTTCCATATTTTGAGGGGCAAATATATTCCTGGAAGCATTTTTGTTGGATCTACATGATCTTTTTGGTTGTGGTTATTAAGGGTCACCTGTTTGATTGCTATTCTTCATCTAGATCATAAGACTGTGGTATGTTATCCCAAATTGGTTTCCTAGACTGAAGCCTCGTGCAAGATAGAGAATCTAATACATTATGTATTTGTAGATCTCTAGGAATCAATTATTCCATTCTCAAATATCTGTTGTTGTTGCCTGAGATCAGGAGGGGCAGTCTTTCTTATAGAAGTTCTTCCTGAAATGGTGGTTTATTATCATTTTTACCCAGTCTGCAACTTTCCACTTTTATGAGTTTGTTGAGAATGTGCTAGGGAATCAGCTACTAAAAATTCTAGAGATTATCTGGATTCTTTCCAATCTGAATTTGGGCCCATTGAGGGGATAAAAATAGCATTCATAGCTTTTGTAGATAATCTTTCTCAGGACCAGATGGGGGAGCATACTCCTCTTGTTTTTTTTTAGACTTCTCAATGTAATTCAATACCATCATTAATGGATATTGTGGTGTCTTTCCTTAGCCTTAGAAACAAAGATTCTATGCATAGATAGTGCATTCATATCTTGATTAGCAATTAATACTAATACGCATTTTAGCCTTATAAGCAGTATTGTTTGTTGTACTGCATGGTTATAGGAAAACATGGGAAAACATGGGAAAATCAGTTTGGGAAGATTTAAGTGCCCCAATCACATGCTACTGTTCTTTCTCTATAAATTTATTATTTTGTCAGTTGTTTCAGATGTATTCAGCACTGACCAGCCTAATACAGTATTAATGCAAAGCACAATGTTTGGTTATCAGTCTGGAGAAATATGGATTGCAAAAGTGCTTAAGTGTTCCTCTGTTACTCTTAACGTCTACATTCTTTTCACATTACCTTGAAACCTCAAAACTATATAAATATGAGAATCTTTTGCTGAACATCCCTGGCCATTTGAAAAGGCCACATTAGTATCATACATTTCTTAAAAACTTAAAAAAAAGAGCTGTCAAAGATCAGATTGCATGTGTATGACATTACATATTATCAAGTAGAGATAGATAGATAGATAGATAGATAGATAGATAGATAGATAGATAGATAGATAGATAGATA
>NW_015387299.1:4869-22344 GCF_001527695.2 Protobothrops mucrosquamatus | reverse complement strand
GTATGATTAGATATACATATGATTGATGAAAGTGAATTCTATGAAATAATCATTAGAGCTGCAAAAACAATAGTATATTTGAGAAGACAAAGCCAGTATTATATAAATATAATTACCTTCTATGGAGTTATTTTCATGGCTTTGCCAGAGATCTTTCTCACCTCACCAACCTCACCAACATTCTTGGTCTTCAGAATATTTTATGGCTGAACTGACATTTATTGTTCAGTTCAGGGAAGGTAATATAGGGAGGGGAATATTGCTTTGCCTAACTAATGCAATTTTCCTCCTACAACATATTTATTTTTCATGTAATATACATAAAATATATAGTATACAGCGTGTATGTGTTTGTATTACAGGTTTCATAGTTTCATCATTTATGGTATATTTATAATACAATATTATTTTATCTTCTTATGATTGGCTTTAAGAAAGTATGGAAAACTAGTAAAATTTTTAAAAAGTTATCCAGGCTTAATGTGCCTTCTTGTTATAGGATATAGGCTACATAAATCAAATAGGATCTAAATCGAATAATCACAAAATAATTTGAAAAAGGCTTTGGTTGTCTAGGGAAGGGATGTCAAGCTGCCGGCCCACGGGCCGGGTGCATCATAACAAAACCGTGACCACCCCATTGCTGGCAATGGCAAAAAAGTCGCTATATGTCACGTGATGTGACGTTGCGAGTTTGACACCCCTGATCTAGGGGAACTACAAAAACATCCTCAAATAAAAAAATATTTGTATTGTTTACATTAGAACAAGAAAAATAGTTGATTATATACTGCTTCTATTAAGAGATGTATTTTTCTTGAGATTTGTGTTAATAAGTGAGTTACAACTGCAATGGAAAATCAATTTTGTGGGAGTAACATAGTAATGATTTTTGTAGTTGCTGTACTGCACATATTCATCACAGTGACATGTATCCTCAAAGAGAAAATTACTCTCAGGTTCACTCTTTCCCAAATTCACAGTATTGCTATCCTTCAATACAGGTGGACCTGCACAGTTAAATAAGTAGTCCTTGATCAGTAACTGCCTCATTTAGTGACTGTTCAAAGTTAATGATAATGATAAAAAAGTAACTTTGCAATCCATTCTTGCAGTTATGATCTTCAGAGGTCTGTAAAGCAAAGGAAAGCTAAAGAAAAATTATAAGCACATTCATGGTTTCACTTAGTGACCAGTTCATTTAACAACTGAATTTCCAGTCCTAATTGTGGTCACTAAACAAGGATTATGTAATAAGACAGACATAATCAAATTATGTTTTAATTAATTTCTTTTGTTAGTTCAGGATTTTGGCATTAATTTTAGCTAGATAATATCTCACGGCTAGTATTGAACTCAGAACATAAAATTTGTATTCTCAATTAATTGATAACTGAATTAATGAACTGGGTTAATTTTGTCCATAATGGACAATGTTATGCATTCAACTTGGGAATTCTTGTTGTTCTATTTACATTATTTGAATCAGCAGCAAAAACAATCTCTTTCTGACTGATCCTTCCATATTGTTGGCAAGTATCAATCAACAGAGAGAATGCTTCTTCTAAGTTGCTTTATTGCAATGCACAGATGGAGTTTCTTGAAAATGTGAGGTCTTGCTGTTGTATTAAAACATATGTAAAGTCAACTCATGATAAAGAGTTAATAGGAAACAAGATAACAAAAGAAATTCCATTACAGTTCAGTTTTGATAGTAAAATTTCTGCAATATGAACACAAATCCTTATGTATTCATGCAATCATTCTTGCTATACTTTCATATTAAAATCAAAAGACTGCAGTATAAGTTGAGAAAACCTATCTGCTCTTGTATAAAATCCTATTTTGCCCAATATCTTAATACATCTTAATCGGTGCTCCCTTATTAAATGTTATACCATATTATTCTTCTATTAACAAAAACATATTTATTTGATTGCCCAAAAATAACAAAGCTATCTGATAGCACAAACAGTTCAATGTTTTATAGAAACTAAAATATTAAAATCTAGAAAAATTCTAAAACAGTTTTTCATTGATGCCACTAATGAAAAGCTATTATTCTATTCCCTTAAAAAAATACCATTATCAGATGAGAAAAAGAAGTTGTAAAATGAAATGGCATAATTTAATCAACAGCAAACTTCCAATGGAAGTAAGGAATCCAACAAAAGAGGCTTCAGTTCCCTTATATAACGCAACAAGAGAAACATGAGCAGGTCATAATACTGTCAGAGTAAACAGCTGAAACACCAGTTTTCTTGAATGCTGTTAAAAGGCTTGAGATGGGCTAGCCAAAATATGCCTGTCATTAAATAGAAGGTGGAAGTGGTTTGTTTGAAAAGAAATATAAGTCAATTAATTAGTTTTTTTCATTTATTTATGTATTGCCAAGGCTTGGCCGGGCCCACAGAGAGGTGTTGGTTTCTCAGAAATGTGCTCAGTGGGTTGTCTACCAGTCTAGACTACAGGGCCAGGGAGAGAGTTTGGCTGTTGTCATCAGAGAATCTCTGGCAGCCTCCAGGGGCATGGTTCTACAAGCGTCTGGCTGTACGACCCTTTTTCTTAGGTTGGACTCAAGGATCAGGTGGGATTATTGCCACTGTACCAGCCTCCATGCTATGTGGCAGCTTTCCTACCTAGGCTCCTGGACTTCAGTGAGGGTGGCAGAGTTCCCCAGGGTTATAGAACGGGGGACTTCAACCTACCAGATCAGAGGTAGTTCGGGATTTTATGGAAACCATGATTTCCATGGGCCTGTCCAGGTCATTCAGGGCTCAACTAGGAATAGTGGTCACACATGATTTGGGTATTTTGTCAGAGCAGTTCCCTAATTAACTTGGAATTGGTGGACCTGTCTTTGGTATGCCTGTCATGGTCAGATCACAGTCTGGTGGCAATAACTTTCTCTAGAGCTGTACTTCCCCACAGGGAAGCAGGACCTATTAGGTCAGTCCTTCCCCAGTGACTTATGGACCCAGATGGGCTTCAGAAGGAACTGGGAGTTATAACTGCAGATCTGCTACATAATCCTGCTGAGCTTTTAGTTACTGCTTGGAATAGGAAAGTGACTGAGGCTCTGGATAGGATTGCATCTAGACAAACTTTCCTAACCCATAGACCTCTTCATCCCCCATAGTATATGGAGGGATGAAGAAGGTGAAGAAATGTCTAGAGTGCCACTGATGGAAGACAAGGGATGAACTCAATCAAACATGGGTAAGACCTATTTCTCCACACGAATTGCATCTGCAGATAATTGATCAGTGTCCCTATTTAAGGTGAATCATCTCCTCCTGGGAAAGGAGAATACAGAGGTCTACCTGAAGGGGCACACTGAGGAATTTGCTGATTTTCCAGTTAGATAGTGATGTGGTTGCTGGTCCAGTGGAAGCACCTCTGGCAGGTTCTTGTCCAATTATCTGGAAACAATTTGGCCCTTTTGCTCGTGAAAAAGTGGATTCTAGGGAGTATGTGCACAAGCACCCGTGTTTTAGATTCATGATCCTCCTGGCTTGTGAAAGCTTCCTGGGAGGTGATATACGGGTGTGTTCAGGCAGTGATTAATGCTTCCTTGTGGGAGGGATTTGTGCCCCAGCATTTTAAGGAGGCTATGGTCCACCCTCTTCTTAAGAAGCATCACTAGATTCCGCTCTATTGGATAATTTTAGACCTGTTTTCAATCTTCATTTTTTGGGGAAGGTATTTGAGCAGGTGGTTGCATGGCAGCTCCAGAGGTTCTTAGATGAAATGGATTATCTACAACCTTTCCAGTCAGGTTTGAGGCCTAGATAAGGGATAGAAATGGTATTGGTCACATTTTTTGATTATCTCTGGTGGGACCAGGAGGGGGATGTATATCGATCCTTGCTCTACTTGATCTCTTGGCCTTTGTATCCTTCTGATACAGCTTTGGAGGTTGGGAGTGGAGGGTCCTGGACTGTACTGGTTCACTTCTTTCCTTTATGGCTGCTCTCAGTTGGTGTTGATAGGAAGCTAGAGGTCCAGCCCTCATCCTTTGCTTTCCAAGATCTCATAGGCATTGGTACTGTCTCTGCTTGGGACCAAGTTATCTTGAAGCAGGGGTCCCCAACCCCCGGTCTGTGGACTGGCACCGGGCTGCAGCATGACAGAAATCGGTCCGCGCAAATAAGCAAAGCCCCATCCATGGGATACAGACAGTACATGAAACCATGCCCCCTCCAGTCCACAGAAAAGCCTCTCTCCACGGAACCGGTCCCTGGTGCTCAAAAGATTGGGGACCTCTGTTCTGAAGGACTGTCTTTTCCCAGTCATGCGTACCCAACCCACCAAAGCAGGCAGGCAGAAAACGTTGCAGGTTCCCTCTCCTAAGGAGATACATCTGGCGGGACCCAGAAAAAGCACCTTCTCTCTGGTGGCTCCCTCCCTTTGGAACATCATCCCTGAAGATATTAGATTGGTCCCCATTTTGATACTCTTTCGCAAGGCCCTGAAGACTTGGTTTTGCCAATGGGTCTGGGGAACCCAGAGTGGGATGGACCCCAACAAGTGGCTTATCTGATTGATTGTTGTCACGGGGATGGTGGTATTGTTTTTATTGTTTGTATTTTGGATTTTTATTTTAGTAAGCCACCCAGAGTCACTGAAAGTGAATGGACAGTTGTACAAATTTTCAATAAATAAATAAATCTTGATTTATTTTTTAAATATGTAACATCTTTAGGCTATATTTTTATACATGCTGTAATTGTATATGTGGAAATGAATGCTGTTATAGTCAGCAGGGCTTTCTTCTACAGCTGTATAATTGTGCCGTGCTTCAATTGCTCATGGTAAATGCAAAAAAAGAGTTAAGAAAACTGAAATTGCCGGCAATTTTGTTCATTTTATATTCTTACAACTTTTCCTAAAATCAAAGCAATTATCACATTAAAACTTTTTAAAGCTTCCACTTTGTGTGATGCATATAGGCATCTGGTTATTTGCTGGTATTACCATATCAGATATATTGACTCCTTCCTTGTTTTGAAATGATTATCTGGGTGTTTAAAAGCTTCCTGTATGTGAACTCTGAAACTCAATAGCTGAAAGTTTCAAAGGCCCATTGTGATCACCTTATAGACAGAGATATTTTTACACAACACTTGGGAAGTGTTTATATTTGATTGACATTTTCAGCAAGCTATTTATTATTTTTCTCAGTGCAAGGCTGTTTCTTTATTTATATTTGTGTTTTTAATTATATTACATGTAATAGATTGTTAAGAGATAAAGCAATGTTATCCTTTCAAAAAAGATTTTTATCCCGCCTTCTTTTTATATACAACTCAAGGCGATAAACAAATCAATACTTTTTCCTCCTCCTGTTTTCCCCACAAAAAATGCTGTGAGGTGAGTTGGGCTGAGAGAGAGTAACTGGTCCAAAGCCCCCCAGGGTGTGATTTTTCTGCCTACTTTGATCTGAAAGGGCACAGAATTTTGTTAGGGCTCCACAAATTTGGAACTCTAAAAAAGGCAACACAAATAAATACATCATAAAGTGATATCCTGAATAAAAAAAACCTTGTTTCTCAGATACAGAATAAACCTCTAAAACTGGAGTTCCTTTGTCCTTTATCCAAATGTGCAGCTTCATAGTAATATATTATAATATTTGATGTGTTACTGATTTGTTTATTTAATATTAAAGTCTGTAACTTACTACTAAAAAGTATCTCATTAGGTATGCGTTGAGAACTGAAACAGACACACAGCCCACATTGCTTTGTCTGCTGGGAAGAGCCAGCAGATTGTCTGCTACCAGCAATGAACAAAAATAACAACGGAGATTATCCATACATTTTCTTAAGAAATGAGCACAGAAACTATACATAAAACGGAGTGTTCTGATGACCCAGACTAAATAGTCTAGGTTTCTGTGATTTTTGTAGTATTTAAAGTAGTCTTCTCTAACCTTGTAATAGGAGAGGTTGTTGGAGGTACAATCCAACATATATGGAAGATGCAACATTAGCAAAATATTACTGTGGGAGTAATTTATAAAAGTTTTAAATATTTTCTACATGTTTTAGCAGATAGATTATTTGTATCATTTGTCTTTCAAGAAATATGAATGCAAGGCAAGCTGTTCATTTCTTGATAAGCAGGAAGAGATTACAACCCTTTTATATATCCATCTGAAACTAAGGGAAATATCTAACTTTCTCCCCATCACCACCCGCCTTCTTTCTTTTTTAATAGGCTGTCTTGGTTCTCTAGTTATAGCACAGATGCACCTAAAGTTTGCTAGAAACATTTGCCATTAGCCTCCTTTAAAAAAATTAAATTTGAGGATAATCCTACCTCCAGAGCTTATTCTGTTCCTGGCCATTGACTGTGACAGTGAAAGGCTCATCTGAAAGCACTAGAGCGTCCCATCTAAAAGCATAAAACATATTACATTTCATGAAAAAGCTAATTCAGATTGTTTAATTCTGGTAATATTGCCTCTGTCACCTTCAAAATCTAAATGTTCTTTCCTGTTATTATAAAGAAAACAACCAAATTGCTTAAAAACCCATTTGAATACACAGCTGCCTTATGTTGCATACTAATTTGATTAAAACGTTTGTGCTTCACCAGCATTTTATATAAAATACACTGGTAAGTCTAACAAAAGCACTCAAATATTTTACTAATTTATAAAAAAAGAAAGAGGCCAAGAAATACCCCTGGACAGAGCAAAATTATATTGCATTAATGGAAGATACTAAACTGGTTATCTTGCTGTATTTGTTTGCTCACAGCTATGGGCATTGTGCCAACCTCATTGAAAATAACTGCATTAGTCAAGTGTATCGAAATTATTACAACACAGAGTCCATCTCAGCTATTGCTGTTGAAACATTTTGTGAATCTTCTCTAGAAGACATTTGTTTGAAGAGTCAGCTTTGCATAAATTCACGTCTATTTTGATTTTCCATTGTTTTAAACTTAGTGTCTTACCAGTGTTATATTGTGCATTTCTGTTTTTCTTGCAAGATTATAAAATAATCCAGTACATTTGTATTGATTAGAATAATTAAAACAGAGCATGGAAAGATAATCAAAGATATTTCTTTTAGCAATATATTTACTAAAAAATAAATTGAAAACAAAATATCAGCATTTTATAATTTTTATCATCAATCAATAGATCAACATTTAAATTATTCTACATTATTTTGAAGGGGAAAAACCCCTTTTTAAGAGGCATTACATTAAGAAAACTTCATCCAAAACATTGGTTTGGTTTAGCTATTTATATAGAAATAATGATATTTGACAATTGTCCCGTTGTAATACTTGCCTTTCTGGGATGAACATTATGTAAGATGTTTGGTTATGTAGATTTAAGTCTATAATCTTGATTTTCTGTGCATTTCTTGATTTCTTCATTGTCAGTTTAGTTAACAAGTAGACCAAAATCTTGCTAACTGCAAGATCTCTTGGTATGTTTATTCTTATTGCAGTAATCCAAAATCCTATCCTCTATCTGACTACAGCTAAAAATTAAAGAGATATTCTTGACCTTTCTTGTTGGTTGGTTGTTGGTTGGTTACCTAAACCAAAATGTATGAAAGAATATGAAGCGGTGAATGCTCCAACACTGGAAGTTTTTAAGAAGAGACTGGACAGCCATTTGTCCGAAATGGTATAGGGTTTCCTGCCTGAGCAGGGGGTTGGACTAGATGACCTTCAAGGTTCCTTCCAACTTTACTATTATTATTATTATTATTATTATTATTATTATTATTATTATTATTATTATTATTGTTGTTGTTGTTGTTGTTGTTGTTGTTGTTATTGTTGTTATTGTTGTTGTTGTTGTTGTTATTATTATATAAATAATTTATTTTTCACATATATTATATTTTTTACCTGAAAGGACCCATCAAGATTGACCAGAATTTGTTTATTCATATCCTGCCTTTATTATTTTTAGAAATAAGAGCAAATATACTTAATATTCCCTCCTATCCTTTGAGGTGGTTTTGGCTGAAGGAGAACAACTAGCCCAAATTCACCCAGCTGCCTTTCATGCCTAAGGTGAAACTAGAATTCACAGTCTCCTGGTTTCTATCCTGGCGCCTTAACAATTGGACCAAACATCCTCATGGTTACACAATAACCTTTTACAATAAAGATCATTTCTAAGTAGTACTTTCATAAAATTAGTAGAATCCATTCTGGCCTATATTGATTCTGATATTTTTCAAAAGAAAACCAATCATTCAATATCAGACTAACTACTGCCATTTTCCTCATCTGATTTTCACAGCATTCTATGCTGTGGTCAGCAAGGAGAATATCCCTGTGAAAACTCTTATTATTCTACAAAAATATTAAATACTATTTTAAAAAGTTAAGTAAAATGTTAAATATTATTATTACATTATAAAATATCAAAAAAATAAAAATAAAAGCTAGTTTCATGTAGTAGTTAAGATGCCAGGGTAGAAACTGGGAGGCCTTCAGTTCAAATCCCATTTTAGGCATGAAGCTAACTGGGTAATCTTGGGGAAGTAGGCAAGAGTATATCATCATCCATGTAGTCATCATCTACATCAGTGGTTCTCAACCTTTTTAATGCCGCGACCCCCAACCGGTCGTACGTCGAGGACTAAACCGGTCGTAAGTCGAGGACTAAACCGGTCGTAAGTCGAGGATTACCCAACCAGTCGTAAGTCGAGGACTTTCCCTGCCCGGGAGCGCCACGCATGCGTGGTTCCGCCCCCTGCGCCGGCCAAGGCGTAGCTGGCAAGCAGCAGAGACGGAGCAGGCCAACCACCAACTGGCCCAGCCCAAGGGAGGTAAGGCACCCGCCGGAAAAGGGGGAAAAAATGGCGGACAAAAAAATGGCGGACAGCCTTGCTTGGCGACCCCCGTGAAATGGTCGATCGACCCCAAATGGGGTCGCGACCCATAGGTTGAGAACCGCTGATCTACATAAAGCACAGGGCTTTGTTCTTAGGTAGAGACTAGGAAAAAACAATTCTATGAAAACAATTGCTTTTTTCTTTTCTAAAGCTAGAATTCATTGTTTGCTGCCATTAGCAGGGACATTCCCAAAGATAATTTTTTCTTAGAAAAAAAAATTCAATAGTATAAAGGGAGGACATCCCATGTTTCTGTGGAATTCCTTATTATTCAGAATTATTCAGTAAACACACACACACACACCATGGTTGATATATTTACAAATTCCTGGAAGGATAAAATCTGATCTAAGAATGAGGGATGGGCATTAAGAAAAATGACAGAATTTGAAAAGCCTATATAAAACCAATACTATCTATTAATCTTATGTAGATATGACACAGAAACAGATAAAACAACTGTATGATAAAATGGATGCATTATTGTCGGAAGATAACATTGGAAAGAATTATGCTCCATATCTATAAAATTTATTCCAAGCAACAATCTAAAAGAAAATTGGTAGAAAATGTTGTACAGATGGTACACATTTCCATCAATAATCTCCAAGATAGATGAATCATACGGTAATAAATGTTGGAAATGCCATGAAACAAATGGAACATTTTACCACAGGGGATGGACATGTAAAAAACCTTAAGAGTAATGGAAGGATATCCACAGTACAATGCAGAACATTTTGCAAATTAAGTTTAAAATGAAATTACAACTTTTTTTTACTAGATAAGATCCCAGAATATATCAACAATAAATATAATAATTTACTGAGATACACACTCACAGCAGCCAGAATAAACATGGACTATCAATGGAAGAAAGATTCTGACAATATCTAATCAGAGAACTTAAACATGTAGAATATGCAACAGTAGCAAAACAACATATATACACAACAGAAGTTTAACCAAATTCAAGCAGGGATAGTTCCAAATTATTCAACATAAACAATGTGTGGTTTTTTAAGAGGCTCTAAATGCTTAAAATATGCAAATTGGTAGGGGCACAAAAACAGGAAAATTAGAAATCAAGTAGCATTTTAATTTTTATTCTTTTTATTATTTTGATTTTGTCTTTTGTTTTTCTTTTTAATATGCACAAACAAGAAGAACAATACACTGGAGACCTCAGCATTAAGCTTAGAAACCTTTATTATATAACAAATAATGTAATGATTTTTGTACATGTTTATCAATGCACCATTCAGCAATCTTATGCGTATCAACATTAACATTTTAGACATCATAGTTAATATGAGCATAAACTTTTTATTTTTGATATATTTACAAATTATCTAAACTTCAAAGTCTCAACTCCTCTATAAATACCACTGTACCCAAATAATATAAATAATAATATTTATATTATATATATTAAAATAATATAATATGAAGAGGAAAAACAAAAGAAATATTTGAGGGAAGAGTAATAAAGGTTTTGCATCAAACCCAATGTCTTCTATTAGAAGTTATAGTAGTTATATATGTGGAGTGGTGATTTTGATATAGCCTCAAAATCTTTTACATGATTTCAAATGCAGATGTATCGGACAATGAGCCTAACATTGATAAATAAATCTAGTTGCAGTATATTTTAGTATTAATATAAAAATCAAAATATACTGCATACTGAATGTACTAAAAATTAAAAGTAATTGAATTAAAAAGAACAAGAAGAAAAATGTTCATTTTTGCTAAGTTTAGAAACTTAATTTTGAAGAGGAAAAACCTTTGCTAAGTTTTACTATTAATTTTGAAGAGAAAAAATAAATGAAAATAATCTATTGTATTATACCCATTTATCAGAAGGGAAGTAGCAACGAACTTTGCTTTGTTATGACTTTTGCTCAGAACTCAAAAACATAGCAAGGAGCTATTTTGACCATTCGAGTTAATCATGTAATTCAACTCCTGTCTTATATTTATACCAAACAAAATTCAGCCGTATAGGTAGTTCTCTATTAACGACCATTCATTTGCAGGGGTGCTGAATGAATGGTATATATGAAGTTTTGGGCCATCGCACTATGTGATCATGATCCAGGAGCTCAGCAACTGGCAATTTGCAGCATCTTGCAGTCATATGATTGCCACTAGTGATCTTCCTTGACAGCTTCTCACAGGCCACAAGCAAAGTCAATAGAAAAGCTAGCAGGGAAGGCTGCAAGTCGCTCTCACCACTTTTTCACATGAAGATCCCGGCTATGGGTATGAAATCCCAGGGATCTCATGCTCTATAGCACACTATACACTCCCCAGCCCATATGCACTCTCTGCAGCAGCCTCTTATTTTACTCAAAGCCTTAGTAAGACCACAGCTGGAATACTGCATCCAGTTTTAGTCACGACATATTGAGATTTTGGAACAAGTGCAAAGAAGACCCAACTAAGATGATTAAAGGCCTGAAGACTAAAACATATGAAGAATGGTTTCAGGATTTGGGTTTGGCTAGTCTAGAGAAAAGAAGGACTAGCAGGGACATGATAGCAGTATTCCAGTATTTGAGAGGTTGCCACAAAGAGGTGGAGGTCAACTTATTTTCCAAAGCACCAGAGGGCAGAACAAGAAACAATGGATGGAAACTAATCAAGGAGAGAAGCAAGCTGGAATTAAGGAGAAACTTCTTAACGGTGAGAACAATTAATCAGTGGAACAGCTTACCATCAGAAGTTGTGGGTGCTTCATCACTAGAAGTTTTTAAGAAGAGACAGTCATTTGTCTGAAATGGTATAGGGTCTCCTGCTTGAGCAGGGGATTGGACTAGAAGATCTCCAAGGTCCCTTCCAGCTTTATTCTGATTGACTGATCTACTCACTTGCCCTCTGGACTGCTTTTGAGCCACCCGGACTTGCAACTTGCAACCAGCTTCCCTATTGACTGTTTGCTGGAAGCCAGCAGGAAGTTACAGTCACATGATGTTCTTGATTAATGGCCAAGTTAAGTTTTCATTTAACAATGGCAATGGGGACTAGTGAGATTTCCATCACTAAGCAATGTGGTCATATGATATTGTGCTTTACAATCTGATTGCCTAGTGATAGAAATTCCAGTCCCAATTACTGTTGTTAACTGTAGACTATGTGTATGTGCTTGTAATTTGATGACTGACTGTTGCATGACCTCTACAGTTTGCAGTCTACTCAGGAGAATCTGTGTCAGAAACTCATCACTTTTGATGTCATCTTTCAACCCTAGTTCAATTGTTTACACATTAAATTATATGAAATGCTCTTTGTAAATGCTCTCTCACCTACCATATATCCTCTTTTGTTTCCAAGGAACTGGTTTGTCATATTGAAATGGAGTTTATGTGCAGTAACAGCCTAATAACCCAGCAACTTTAGTCACTTATTAAAGTCAAGCATGTGTCTTTGTTTCATGTTGTTAATGATGTGGAACCATAGAGGCCCAAGTATGTTTCGCCTGGACTGTGTGGAAGCGAGTGCTGAGAGCTCATTACTTGGCTCCCCATTGGAATCCTGCAGGCTTCTGCTCATTGAGGGACTGTAGGGGCTTTGACAGAATTATTATACTGAATATTTTTAGACTCATTAACTATATCACCAAAGCAAAACATCTCTTCAATGCAAATGCTTGCAGATTCTGTAGTTTTGCTTTACTTATCGCAGAAAGAAAGGATGCAGCTTGAAAACAAGTTAAGGAAAGGACTTTCATGCTTGAATGTTTGAATTTGTAACATATATTCAGCATGCCTAAGCCCCATTCAACTCATTTAAGCCACTCATGTTTAAGGGCTTTTTTTTTAAAAAAAAATGCCAGTGTTCAGTTTGATAAATATGCAGCACAATCCTGCCGACATCTACACAGAAGTTAAGTCCTATTCATTTCAGTGTGATTAAGTTGCAGGTAAAGAGTGTTTGCAAAATTAAAGCAGTTTTACACAGAATATGAAACCTATTTAATCTTCCAGTTATTGGTAGAGCATTCAGCAAGTAGAAAGAAGGAAGGTCTTAATTTTATTCCAGTGTCATTCAACATAAAACTGAGAAACATCTGTTCAGATACGTGAGGATATTTGATTCACAGATTGATCTTTCAGTTATTTACCTAGAAGTAAGTCCCACTGGGTTCTTACATTGCTATTGCTTCAGATTGTAGAACTAGGCATTCAAAACAAAGGAAATCCAAGCCCATACATTCTATTTTTTCCCTTGTTGCTCTATTATCTCTCATTTATCCTCTCACTTATGAATGCCACATGCTCTTCAGGGTTCACAAATTGGTCTTAATTCAATTTATTGGTATAACAATCAAAAATATATTTCTATATTTTTCTGAAACAAATAAAACTGAATTTAAGATGCCTTATTAAAAAAAGGAATTTTAACTAGAAAAAATATTATAAACAAAATCTGTTCACTGCCTATTTTCCTGTCTTCTCAAATAGGGTAGCCATCTGCCACTAAATCTAATGTTGGAGATTTTTTTTTTGCTGCAATAAATGGGCTGGACTTGTACATAGGTATGTTACACTGGACATACCTATGTACTACACTGGATCCTAATCTACACCCCCCCCCAAAGACAGCTAAAAAATTGAGAAAATAGTATTTGTAAGTTGCCTGTAAAATAACTGCCTGTATGTAATATTAATTGATGTTTCATCTGTATATGCACATGCACATACAAACTATTCTGTCATTCATGCATACATATACCGTATGCAGAGATTACGAAGTTATGAAAAGGATGTTATTTTAATAACTTCAAGTAGAGTAGATGCATTCCTGCTCAGATCATGACAAAGAAACCAGATTTCTAAATATCCTAATGTCTCTTCCTTAGAACAATTTGCCTTTAAATTGACCAGAAAGGAGGTCAATTAGATTTGATCCTAACTAGTCAGTATGATTTGTTCTGAAATGCAAGTGTTCTGGAACCAACAGGAAATTGTGTTTATGGCACTGTTACATTTAGCATCCACACATCTGAAAAAATGCCAAAACGAAAGGAAAACATCCTCTGTGGGAGCACCATCACTGGAGGCTTTAAGAAGAGATTGGAAAGCCATTTTTTCAGAATGGTATAAGGGCTCCTGCTTGAACAGGTGATTGGACTAGAAGACCTGGAAGGTTCCTTCCAACTCTTTTTTTTTTTTTGTAATTCTGTAATTATAGGACTATATACAAGTTCTTATTAATATATCTTTAAGCCACCATAGTGATTATTATATATTTTGGTGTTGCCCCATTCCATGTCTGCTTAAAAATAGAGAGTTGGAATATAGACAGGTTGGAATATATTTTTGATTGGATGTGATTAATGTTATCATTTGATGTTTTTCTCCACCTCCTATAGGCTATGCAAATCTTTAGTCTGAGAAAGAACCTTATAGTATGCTAACCTTAAAGTTATCCCTTGACTATTTTTTTAATGTAGCATAGAAGAGTTCTGCAAGGTATGTCACCTTTTCTTTGGTTTTAAGATGAAGAGAAATAAATGATTAAATACTTAGTTAAGCTCACAGTAAGAGTGACCCCAGCCCTCAACTTTATTTACTTCCTCAACCTACATAAATACTCACAAATCCATGAACGTCAATGATATCTTGGCTGTACTTTGAGTCAGCATGAAAATGAAGAAACCAGGTTTAGAGGAAAATAAAATAAAGCCCATTCATTTTTTCCTTCTGTTCAGTAGTGTCAGATTCTCAGAGACTGCTTGGACAAGTCCCTGCAGTTTTCTTGGCAAGATTTTTGCAGAAGTGGTTGCCATTATTTCCTTGCTATGGCTTAGTGAAAGTAACTGATCTAAGGTCATCCAAGTGGCTTTGTTCTAAGGCAGGATTAGAACTCACTGTCTTTCAGTTTCTAGCCTGAGGCCTTAACTACTATACTATTAATTACATCTATTTACTATAAGCTTACTAATGGGAAATATTTGTTGCATTCAACAATCCTACATATATTGACAGGACCACGATCCCAGAAAGATATCATAGCAATACATTAAAAGTTCCTTTAACTTGTTTTTGATAAGAATATGTAAGTTAACTCAAACACAGTCCCATTATGAATGCCTTCCAGATCCCTTATAGATCAACTGGAACAGATATTAAATCCTATGGAAAGTGTTGAAAAATCAAGCCTATTAAAGCCTGCTGAAAAATTGTATAGAACTAGCCAAATTCAATTATTCTTTTCAATCTTCATTATCACAGGTTCAAACAATGTGTAATCTGAGTTTAGATTGTATACCAGAAACCCAGATTTCCTTTTATCTCAAGAGAAAAACCCACAAGCCCAAAATATTGGAATGTCAAAGTAGGTTTGACATGATAGTATATTATGCTAAGGTCATTCTGCATCCTTGCGCATCTGTAAATGATATTTATTTCTTGAACTAATGCTATTTTAGCTGTTTCAAGACAGCTGGTAGGTGTTAGGATTATTGATACTCTCTCTAAAACTCAAGTTGCTTCGTTTGAAATTTAAAGCTGTTCATCCAAGAATGAGTTGCTGTCCTCTTCCATTTCCCATTTTTCTTTTGGTGAAATTATAGTTTTATGTAGAAAAGTTGCACTGTATCCTTACACTATACTTACATTGCTCAGAGCAATTTATAACAATTACAGTTAAATATTCCAACAAATCAAGTACATAAACATAATAAAAACAGAGACAAATTTCACAGTTAAAAACATTTGGAAAAAAGGGTCTACTCTAGCATAACAAAAATAATCTGCCTAGTGAGACAGAAACTTACCAAAGTTTTAAGTAGTTTTACACAAAATTAAAAAAGGAAACCAAATAGATTTCACCAAGCAAAGTTTACCACTGTCTGGATTCACTCATTGAGAACCCTCTTATTCTCTTCCCAACCAATCATGTTTAATTAGGATACTGTGGCAGGAACCTATAAGGATAAGATGGGTTTTAAACCAACAGTTTGATTTGCAGAGAGCGGGGCTGCATTCAAGTTAGTGTTGATTCCTAGTGACTGCCTGGAAACATACCTGAAATTTTCTTGGCAAGATTTTCAAAAGTAGTTTGCCATTACTTGCTTCCTAATCTGAGAGAGAGTTTCTGGTGCAAGGCCTCCAGCTGGCCTAAGATTGGTACTAGAACTCACAGTCTCCTGGTTCCTAGTCTGGTGTTTTAACCACTGCATCAATTTTTCTAAGACGGGTGTCAAACTGCTGGCCCGCAGGCCAGTTACATCATGCGGAGGCTGGGCCCACCCCAGCTCCAGCAATGCGAAAAAAATTGTGATACATCGCAACACGTCACGTGACATGGCGAGTTTGACACCCGTGTTCTAAGAGTAAAGCTGCTGCAGAATTACTGCAATATGCTGTCACTGGTGATCATATAGTAGTCATCTTGATGTCTTTTCTGGCTCAAATAAAGTTTTTATTTTATCGGGACATATTTTATTTACAATTATAAGAATGAACGTACTTCTGTATGTCAACGAGGAACCAATTACTGATGAGTAAATCGCTGACAAGTTTGAATGTTATCATGACTTGAACGTTATGAATACTGGTTAAGAGTTTCAAGGTCGACAGAGCCGTAGGGACACCCTTAACAACAAAATGAAGTAGTTAAGATACTCACAAGTTTCCTTTTTATTTTTAATTATGACCAAGTATTAATTTGCTCCAAACTCTTAGGTATACACACTGCCCATTGTTATCTAAGGGTGCAAATACAAGTCAGACTCATGTATACCATAAAAATGGAAAGTTATTACAAATAGAGAATGCTGTCCTGTCTGAAATAGGCTGAACTGTTTTCCAGAATTTATCTGAGAAGGAGGCTACGATTATTCATGAGTATATTACCTCTTATCTAATCCTATCTATGGAGATTCTCAGCCATCCAGGTCATAGTTATCCCAAGGATGCTTTTTCGTGAGGCAACTGGACTTTCTTGTTTTTCTTTGAAAATGTTTTGCTTCTCATTCAAGAAGCTTCTTCAGCTCTGGCTGGATGGTGGGGAATGGAAAGATTTATACGCCTTGCAGACAGCTGGTCATTTACATTCTTTTTGCAAGTCATTAGTGCTACTTGGAGGCTTAGCTGTGTCTTCAGGGTCACCTGAGTAGTGCAAATGTATGTGGAGCCTTCTTAGAACTGTTGAAAGGACTGTGTTGTAGACTGGAGATACTGTAGATCAGTGGTTCTTAACCTGGGCGGTACCGCCCCCCAGGGGGCGATTTCATTTTTCAGGGGGGCGATGGAACGAAAAGGGGCGGCGTGGGGGCGATGGAACGAAAAGGGGGCGATAGGGGGGCGATGGAGCGAGAGGTTTTGGGGACACTTTTGAGCTTTCCCCTGCAGCTCCAAGCGTCCTCCGCCATTTGTAGAGAGAGACAGAGAGGCACTTGTGCTTCTCTCTCTTTCTCTCTCATGCGGATTTGCCCCCTCGCAGGACTCCTGATTGGCCCTGTGCCCGGGCGCCCCGCCCTCTGGGAGAAGCGCGGCCAGGAAGTCCCTTTCCCTGGCTGGCCCCATCCGAGGTACACGTGGTCGGGGAACCACACGGGGAAGCCTGGAATCCCCACTGGGAGCAG
>NW_015387299.1:0-1600 GCF_001527695.2 Protobothrops mucrosquamatus | reverse complement strand
GGGGAAATTTATCCATTAATCAGAAGCATTTCTACTAGATATTTTTAAAGACTCAAAAATAGAATATATTTAGATAGGGTCTATAACTTACTAACTACTGGTAAACTATTATTGGCAAAGAATTGGAAAAAATAAAAATAAAGATGTTCCAGGTTAACACTTCTGCTAGTTATCCATATAATATTGGCAGCTGTCGTATCAGTTGTCTGCTTATTATTAACAGTATTTGATTGTTGTCAAATATTCGATGAAGCTAAGAACGTTATTATGTAATATCATTTTTAATTTAATCACAAGTCCTGAAAAGGCTCCTGGCCATGAGCCAAAATAAGAACGAATATACTTAGGGGAAGATAAGAGAAATGTCTTTGTTCTCCCATTGTTTCTTTAATGATTCTATACTACCATTTCTTCTATATTAATGTAACTCTTGTCCTGCAGCAAGTTTTTCCATGGCAAGTTGGCCATGCAAGTTTCCCATGGCGAGTGGTCCTAGACCTGTGTTATTCACAGCATCACAAATTCAGTTCTTAAATCTTAGTTTTTTTTCCCAAAATTGCATTTTCCTCTTCCAGTTTTTAGAACTGCATTCCGTTTTTCTACAGTTTCAGTAAATAACCAAATCTGTTACTGAATAACAGTAAGTCAAACATTCATGCACGCACAGAAACCTAGACAGTCATCTACAAACTTGTTTTCCCATGTTGTCTATTTAATTAAATCTCTAACATGGAGAGTGGGGGGAATAAGAGGCTTAATGGTCAATATGCCAAATTGAAAAAAAAACCCAAAATATGGCATTGTGCTGGTTTCCAATTTAGTAAATGAGAAATATAAGTATTTGAATTAAGATTTGTATACAAGATTGTGCATTGAATTGGATGGAAAGAGGGCTATGTCAAGCTGTTTTCTAAATAATCAAAGTGGGAAGCATCCTGTGGTCAATGTGTGTTCACAACTCCTTCAACAAGAACCTGATTAGCAACTTTCATATGATGGGTACATAACAGGGAAGATTCTTGCTACTTTTTCTTAAAAAACTATAAAAATTTAGCAAAACTACATTTTTAATCTTTCTTCCATTATTTAATGAATCTTGAATCTTGAAATAAAAACATTTAAATTTTAAGATATTTAGTGATGTTTGATCATTGTTTCCTGTGATTGTTCCTCAAAGCATTCAGACTGCTGTGCACGGTCCAGAGTCCTTTTTAGTGAGATGGATGACTATATAAATTTGATAAATAATGTTTAATAATAATTCAGCATTGGTTAAATCTGTTGTCTCTTGATACTTACACTTAATCTGCTGATGATTTCTAAGATACTTTTGATGTATGGAATTATTATTCTTTTCATGAATTGTGATGGTTGTGCCCTAGCTAGTTGTATAAAAAGGCACATTTTTTTAAAGTTCTGTGGTTACCCATTGCACTAAAGGATGCAGTAAAGGTAATCTATTTTCTCTCTACGGAGCTCTGGGCTGCTGCAATGTGTTTTTGCTCATCTGAATACTATTTGTAGAGCTGATTATTTCTTTGTAGGCAATAGAATTGTCACTCTGGTATTGTAGCATTGTTTTGTATGTGTCAATGTGATG
>NW_015387298.1:152884-181639 GCF_001527695.2 Protobothrops mucrosquamatus | reverse complement strand
TGGCCATATACGCAGGAAGTGGGGTGTGTAAGAGTAAATTCAGAAGATGAGATGAAATAGTAATCTAAGCACGACCATCTTTGCCTACAGGTCAAAGCTAAGAAAAAGAAAACCAAAGCAAATTATGACATTACACCAGTTTCCTGTTTTTAAGTCTTCTTAAATATATGAAGCGAATAATGATGGATTTAAAAAAAAATATATCATCCAGCTAAAGTCATTAAATGACTAGAAATAGTGAATAAAGCTAGTTGCAAACACTGTGTGCAAAATTCTATTTACTTATCCATATTGTACTGCATATAAGGTCAGCCAATATATTCTAAACATGAAGGAGAACTGATATTTATGTTCCACATCTATAGAAAAAAAAACCAATAGGGAAAGGTTAAAATGCATAAAGACTTGTTATTTATAAAGAATATTACCAGTCACAGCTGAAATCTATAGCCTTCCAAATGTGGTTGGTCCCGAGTTCCTTATCATCTCCAGCTAGCATAAAGCATGACCAAGGAAGATGGCAAATGTCACACATCTGAAGTTTCATATATATCCATAAGAAACAGTGTTTCTTATGAAATATTAAAATTAATCTATTATTGTCTTTTAGCAATCTAACAAGCTGAGAACGAAAATAACGACCGGTTTGTAGAGGTAGAACTTGCTTAGCAATAGCTTCAGGCAGTGAATGTTTGAGGTTATGTCAGTGATGAAGAAGTAACTTGGTAACCAATGCTTGTTTTTGCAACTTTCACGGCATCTCTCCCTCAGTCATGTGCTCACCATTACAGTCAGTTAGTATGCATTGTATACCTGACTCATTTTTTTTTACCTGCAATGTGTAGAGATTGCTTAAACAATCTCAACAATGAGCCACTTCTCCCACAGGTATTAATCATAAGATAACAAACTCAGCATTCTGTCCTTAATTAGTTAGCTTGCAGCTGCTGCCTGTAACTGACAGACTTTAAACACTTTCACACAGGCTTCTTTCCCTCCTAAGCAGCTTGGGACTCACAGCCATGAGCATTCTAGGCAAACAGCAGCACTCCTGCATTCCCTTCAATGTATATTCTCTATTGGGTAATTGCTTACCCTCTTGAAATTTCTTTCTCCCCAGTGAATGTAAATAAAAACATGGATTCCCTTCTTTTTATTATCCCTGTACTGGAGTGAGCATTCCAAAGAATGGGAGAGTGGGAGAAAAGGAAAGCTGAAATAAAATCGCAGTCATGGGATTTTTCAGTTAGCAACCAACTTGATGACCAAGTTACCGGTCTCCCATTGTGGTCACTAAACCAGGATTACCTGTAATTGGTCTATGCCAGAACAATTATGTTTATTCTATAACATCTGCTGGGACTGCCAGCATACAGAATATGAATATTCTCTCTTATAGACTGAAACAAAAACATTATTGTAGACAAAATATGAAAAGAGAAAGATTTTTTTACAAAAGTCGTTGTCAGGCTAAGTCTAAGACCGAAATGGAACATTCTAGCCAGTGTTCAGGTCTTTATTTGCTTATATACAGTACACGGAATCTTGAAACTCTTACTACTCCCAACTTAGCAATACATCCTAGGAGATTCTAGGACATGGATATCCTTACCCTCTTCCTCTGTCTCCTATCAGAATTCTGTTGCCTCTTGTCTCTCTCTCTCTCTCTCTCCTTTCTGGAATGTGCTCCATCCTTCCAAGGAAACTGCCATTTCACTGTAGTCCATCACTCCAGCTCGCCCTCCATTGGCACCATCTCTCATGGTAGTTACCTTCAAATTATTGCTAACCTCATGTAAAATCTGAGCATATGTGTGTGTACATTAATGAATTAAGCCAAAGAAGAAATGAAGGATTGGAGCATTAGCATCAGAACGTAATTGGTTCCCTTTGTTGTGGATTTGGGATATCATGCTATGGCTTTTTTTCTTTGCTAGATCCTACCTACCTTTTTTATCATGATTGTCACTTTCGTGGCAACCAGATAAATCTAATATAGGAAAAATAGCAATAATACAGTAATAGCGGCATTGTCTTTCTAATATTAATACAAACGTAAGTCTTGTTTATATTTCAGCTGTATTAAATATGTAATTTTGACCAACAAAGAAATATACCATACACATTTGTTGTGCATATAATATTAATGATCTGTATGGTATAAATATACACCATATTTGCATATATATTGACCCAATATATATACTACATTATATATATGTACTATATATAATATATCTTCCATTTCCTGGTAAAACTTCTATTTTACAAGAAAATTAGGCAGAGTCAAGTTTACAGTTAGCATGTTGGTGGATTCCCCACATAACCCCCAAAATATCAGACTCCATTGCTAAAAGCAATAGAACTGAGTGAAGGTCATGATAAGTTAATTTTGTCTCTACTGCTCTCTCTTTAAAAAAAAATCCAGTGATCTAAGATGTGACAAAAATAGCCTTCCGTGAGAAAAGCAGTCATCTGAATCTCCAGACATCTGCAGGCCAGCACAGAGGGGAGAAAAGACATTTGCAATTAGAAAGGTACCCATGGATGCCCTTGTCCTTTGTATTTTGGATTTGCGCCAACTCTATGCTAATAGGCTGCTCCTCTTCTCCCATCCTAAATAAAATAGGTAGATGAAGAGAATGGGATCTTGCAATTGTGCCTATATTTGCACAGCAACATCGTGAACTATAAAAGAGCCAATCCCATTTTAGCCTGTGTTATTGCACAGCCCAAAATGTGTAGTTACGTTTTGATTTACAATGTCATGTGGACTTAGAAACTGATTAATTAAGTACAACCTGGTTCAACCATTATGGTATTGAAAGAACATAGATTCTTTGTTCCAAGAATCCTAAAAAAAAGTGGCTGAGAGCAAATCATTCTTTATATTTCTTAGAAATAGCAATTATTTTAGGCCACTCTTGCTGGTCTTCTCGTGATATATGTTCTCAGAATAATCAAGGCATAAATGTGAAAATAGTATATATAGGTGATCAGAGAAGGACTCAAGAGAAGATTGCAGTGAGGTTGACTTCATATCTAAAGAAATTTTGAACTTTGGAAGAAGCTCCTATCACTCTTGAGTAGCGATGGCACATAGCAGTAGCATTCTAACCAGCCCTCATCCCTGATAGCTGCCTTCTTAATTTGTTATAATGTCAGAGAGTAATGCTACATTACAGACCTTGTTGGAAGTTCATATAGTAGCTGGGCCCAAAATTTTAGAATGTAAATTATTTTTGAAGAGGGAGTTGCATGAAATTGGTGGTGGGCTCTGATACTGTAAGAACAAAACTTAGCTTTGAGCTCCTTCTCTTGGTTCCAGGTAAAGATAATAAAAATAAGGCAGAGGAATCCTCCTGTATTTTCTTAGCATTTTTTTGTTCAGTATGGCAAAAAGAGAAATTACTTCTGATGGAAGATAATTTGCTTTTAATGACAGGAATTGTCTTGGAAGCTTTTTCAAGGGAGAAGAGAATTTCTAGATAATTCTTATGTTAAGTGCAAATGCACTTAGCAGGTGGCAAAGGGTATATGAGTATATTGCATGTTCATCTCTTAGTTAGTCTAAAGCCTTCCTAACTTTCTACATATCAATTAATTTCCCAGGACCAACAGAATAATTCTTTCTCCTTTTTCAGTAATGGTATTAGCATCATCCTGCAGTGGAATGCTTTTCTTGAGAAATTGTTGGAGAAATGCTACTTTTTTCTCTTTTCTATCCAACAAACTTGGTGAAGAATTTAGAAAAACTATTTAAATGTCAAACAAAAAAAATTAAGATTTTTCCTGAACTAAATATTTAGTATGTAAGGCAAATTCAGTTATATCTAAAATAACTTAGGATAATAGTTAGGTTTTATTCTGTCCCTTCTCATTCAGAACTGAATTTCCAGGTTCCCTAGCACAAGGTAATTTCTTAAAGGCGTGAATGTCTGATGTTGACCTAAACCCACTTATATTCCTGTTCATAGCCAATTGCTAATGAAATTCCCATCAGTGTGGCTGCATATCAAAGTTAGTATTTTTCATATTTGCTATTCAAATTGTGTGGTCCTGCTTCCATGCTGTGCTTCATTTCCTATAAGCAAACCCCTCCATTTCAGTTGGTTACTATGCCAGCCATGGTCAAAGCAAAGTAAGGGCCTGAAATTCAGAAAATGATCCCTTAAGATAGCATTATTTCCAGCCATTTTATGCACTGTAGTCAGGCAGCTGAAAGCTGAAATATGGAAAAGACTTTGATGTATAATCCTTACCCATTGGCAGATTCTGGCTTTTACATTCACTTTCCTTGATTCTATACATCTATTTCATTAAAAGTCATGCGTGAAATATCTATAAGCACTATTGAATAAATGTGAAGAACAATTACTGTTTTATTTCTACAAATACAGAAACCATTATTACAACAGAATGGGTGTGCTGCCAATCTTGTCAGCCAAAATGTGTCAACCAGATGAAACTAAAAGATGGGCTTTTTCTTGTAGCCCCTGCTTTACAGAATACTCTCCTCACTGAGATTAGAATGACCCCAACCCTATTGACTTTTTACAAAGTTTTAAAAACTTGGCTATGTATTTGGAATATGCTAAGGGCCCCATTACTTGGTTTTACTGTTAGTTGATTAAGCATCACGGCTGCTGTTTATACTTATTTATTTTGTAGCTGTTTTTATTGTTTTAATGCTTTTAAATTGTTTTGTAATTTTTGAATTATAAGCTATCCAGAGTCACTTAGCTGAGTTGGGCAGCTATAGAAATTGAATAAATAAATAATAAACTCACAGGCAAAATTCAGGGCATAAATGTTTGGTTTGGAGGAAAGGTAATAAGTATTTAGTTAAGATTAGTTAGTTAAGTAACTAATTGAAGAGGAACTCATCAAATTTGCAGATGACACCAAACTGGCAGGAGTAGCCAACACCCCAGAAGACAAACTCAGGATCCAAAAAGATCTTGACAAACTTGAACAATGGGCCCTATCCAACAAAATGAGTTTCAATGTGGAGAAAAGCAAAGTTTTACATTTAGGCAGGAAAAATCAAAGGTACAAGCATAGACTGGGCAAGACCTGGCTTAAAAACAGTAACTGTGAGAGGGACCTTGGAGTCCTAGTGGATGATCACTTGACCATGAGCCAGCAGTGTGCAGCAGCAGCCAAAAAAGCTAATACAATCCTGGGTTGTGTAAACAGAAGCATAGAATCAAGATCACGAGAAGCACAGAGCCTGGCAACATTGTATGTTGAAGCAGGCTTGATATCTCAAAACAGCAAGGAGGTATAGAATTGTCCTGTATGGGTATTTGTGCAGTAATGCTGAGATGAGGCTGATATGACTGTTTCTATAATGTAGGCACTGGAGAAGACCAGGTTGTGTTGTTTCTGTGTGTCCAGAGTCATGGGTCATTGTTTCACTGGGTAAGGAATCTTCCTGTATTGGCCTTCAGGGACAGCTGAGGGGAGGGAATGACAATGTGCCAGAGTAAAGGTTCTCCAGTGTTTAGGTATGTCAAGTTTAGTTAAACATGACATAGGGAAGGCAAAGTACCTGTTGAATTCACTGGCAATAAAGATTGGGAACCTGGCTAAGTCCAGTTAGTACTCTATGTCTACTACATGCTCCTAATGAGTGGTTTAGCCTGATCATATCCCATGCTGAGTAGAAGAACTGGAGATAAGCCCAAGGATGAGATTTTAGTTTAATTTAGACTACCCTTCTACTATAAGCTCCAGGAATTCTGGTTTGACAGTTGTGGTATGTTTGGATATTTCCAACTCCATTTAACTTTCTATTTCCAAGTCCTTAATTTACAGAGCTTTACTATATCCCATTCAAGGTACATGGATGTTGGGATTCAGTCTTGTATTCCTGACCAAATGGATAAAAAAATTAAATATTCTACTGTTTGCTTTGTTCACTGGAAACTGTAAAAAGAGTTATTTTGTTATCTTCAGAAATTAGGACAAATGATTAAAAAAAATATTTCACAAACTTGAAGCACACATTTCCTAGTCAACAGACCCTCAGAGTCCCAGTCTTTCGGTTGCAGGAGTTTGAACTCCAGGTCAATCTGTATATATGGCCTTCCTCATCTGTGACTTGATCATGGATGATAGGGTTGATCTGGTAAGCCCTGGCTGGGCTTAAAGGGGGCTTTCCTCTCTCAGATTTGCCCTGCAGTATAACTAAGATTCCAAGGCAGGGATATGGTAATTGTTATCTGAAAGTCTCTGGTAGTATCAGAGGTGATGTTCTGCAGCTTGCTGGGTGCGAGACCCCATTTGTTGACTTGTCTCCAGAGTGCTTTTGGGCCTGTTTTAAGTAGTAACTACGTGTTTGACTATTTCTGTATAAAGGGAGAACTGAGAACTTCAGAAAACATTGTTTTCTAAAGAAACCAACCAATAAATTGTGGATGAAATAACATATTCTTGCTTGTGTACCCCAACATCAGATATTGAGAAAAATGGTCCCTCTGTCTGTGAAGGTAACATAGCAATTATCAACAATCTTTTCATCTCCCATCATGTTGCAAGTGCAATTAATTAAAATAATAAAAGTGACCTAAATCTCATGAGAAAATACAGACATCTTTCAAACTTGTTTTGCAAGATCTTTGTCATTTTTTTATATTTTACATATGTTGCTATCTAGTGACATTGCACAGCCTTGGTGTCTCTGGGCACTGTGTTACTGATTATTGTACTATAGAGTTATTGTTATCAGTAATTACTAATAGCCTTGAAAATCAAGAAATGAATCAGATTACAGAAGAGAAGTTTAAAGGCTCTGGGCAATGAATATTATTAATAGTAGATTTAATCATACCCTTGATCCCTTACTCAAGAAATATTAGACAGTACCATTGACTACAACAACCACACAACCACATTTATGAATTTGAGCTTGTAAATTAACCTCAACAGCAATTGCTTTTTAAAAAAAATGTAATTCAGTTTTAAACCAGGCACCAAAAAGCCTTTTTAGTCTAAACAAGGAAGTATTCAAAATAATTTTTTTAACGAAATGAATCCAAAGGTGTCCCATGTGACAATTTTCTTTTCTCTGATGGTTATCATTAATATAAAGAGGGGAAAAAACTCTAATGCTTTTTTTTTTCTCTTTCAGGAGTTGACATTTTGATTGGGAAAGTTTATTCAGAAAAAAGGGATGCAATCTTTCCATAACTATTTCTCTAATTAATTGTCTCCAATTTGGTGACAACAAGACTGCAATTCAGGTAGTCCTTGACTTACAACCTTAACTGAATCCAGAATTATGGTTTAAAGTCAGTCATTTCAGTCATTAAGCAGGTCACCATATGACCATGCCCAACCTTTTTGTGGTGGTCATTAAGCAAATGTCACAGTTGTTAACTAAATGCTGCAGTTGTTAAGGAATCCATTTTATCCAGTAGCCTTTTTTTTTGCCAAAAACTGGAAGTAAATACTGGAAACCGGCAAAACATGCTGAAGATCTCAGTCACATGATTGTGGAATGCTACAAATGGCTATAAATATCATCCAGATGCCAAGCACCCAAAATGTGATCACATGAGAGCAGCTAGGCGGGTGGCTGTCGGAACTTCAAAATCAGGTTATAGATATCTTTTGGGGGATTCCATTTTAATTTCAGCTGATAAGCAGCTGGCTGATAAGCAAGAACTACCTATAGAAAAAAAAAGCTGGGAGATACTTAGATCTTGCTCAATTCATCAACTTTAAATGTGTTACTGTAATAGCCATTTCATTAATGAACCATATATATTTCTTTTTTTTAGCTTATATTTATTTTGTTTATGCCTCAATATTAAGGTATATGCTTTCAATTTAAAATAGTATTACTAACAAAGTCAGTGAATATTTTATATTATCCCTTTCTCTTTTAGTCCAGCATGAAATTTTTCAACATTTCCAAAACTGTTCTTGTAGAAATGTAGGCTTTTTCATGTTCTTTTATGAATCCGGAATATGAGTCTTTAAAATATTCAGTGATTCTGTCTCTCCATTTCATTTTTAGGCTTTTTTCTAACTGTTTGTCTCTAGGATGATATCTGCTGACTGTGGTAAAAGAATTGCAAGTGTCAAAGAATCTTGATATGAGTGCTAATTAGCATTACTATATGTTTAGCAGAGTAGAAGCAGAATTTGGAAGAAGGCTTTCCAAAATCATTTTTAAGAACATCAAAGAGGAAAAGCCTAGTCAAATGAAGCATAAAATGTATCTCAACAAGTACAAAATGTAGAACTCACCAGTAGAGAAGAAACTGATAAAGTTGTTGACAGGTTTTAGGTCAGGCCAGCATCTAATTACTTGTTCTGTTTGATGGGAATAAAACTTCTAGCTGAACTGATATAAGGAATACACAAACAGTTCAGTTGCTCAGCAACTAAAGCAGTTGGCAAGTCAATTTTTAGGAAGGAAAAGGGGGGGGATGATATGATTGGGATTAAAAGGACATAGACACAAGCTGGGATTTAAGAAAGAGACCCTAGAAAGATAAGGATGTCAAAAGGACAAAAAGCCCAGGAACAAATAGATGGAAGACCAAGTAGAATTATTTTGGTGTGAGGGGAAGGATTATTTGAAGCTTAGAAAGAAAAACCAAAACTTGAGTAAGGGAGATAGGAAATTGAATCAAGAATTGATTAAGCAGAAGTTATCTGCACAAGTTGAAAAATGGATTGGCATTTTGGAAAAGAGATAAAAAGGGCTACATAAAACTGTTGTGCACTTTTGTGCAGTACAAAAGTGGCTCTAGACTTTTGTGATGAAACTATGGTATGTTAACTATATTTGAGGAGCAGCTGTTTTATTTCTGGTTCAGTTGCTGTGTATTTGAAACTTGAAACGTTGCAACAGTAACTTGGCCTATGCTATATAGGGCTTTAAAACTATAATCAGCACCTGGAAGCAAAGAAGAGGGAGTCAAGCTATTTTCCAAGGCGCCTGAAGGCAGGACAAGAAGCAATGGGTGGAAACTAACCAAAGAGAGAAGCAACCTAGAACTAAGGAGAAAGTTCCTGACAGTTAGAACAATTAACCAGTGGAACAACCTGCCTCCAGAAGCGGTGAATGCGCCAACACTGGAAGTTTTTAAGAAGAAACTGGACAGCCATTTGTCCGAAATGGTATAGGGTTTCCTGCCTGAGCAGGGGGTTGGACTAGATGGCCTCCAAGGTCCCTTCCAACTTTATCATTATTATTATTATTATTATTATTATTATTATTATTATTATTATTATTATTATTATTATTATTAGTAGTAGTAGTAGTAGTAGTAGTAGTAGTAGTAGTAGTAGTAGTAGTATTGGGAGAGTCACAGAGGACCTATAACTGAATGTGCTGCTGCACTGCAGCTTCTATACGTCTTTAAGAGCAGTCCCATATAGAGCACATTGCAATAATCCAATGGGAGGTGACTAAAGCATGGATGCTCACATTCCAGTAAAGGAATGGGTACAATTGGTACACAAGGAAGATTTCTGGAAAGACCCTTCTGTTCATGGCCACCACTTGCTATTCTAGCAGGAGCTGCGACTTTAAGAAAACCCCCAAATTGTGTACTAGAACTATACAAGGGAATGTTACCCTGACCAGAGCCCAAGATGGCAACTGTCCTGACCCTGGGAAATCAAAAACCTACAATCACTCCATCTTCTAGAGTTGACTCTAAGAGTGGTGGCACAGTGTTTAGAATGCAGTACTGCAGGCTAACTCACTGCTCACTCCAGGAGTTTGATCCTGATTGGCTCAAGGTTGACTCAGCCTTTCATCCTTCCAAGGTTGGTAAAATGAGAACCCAGATTGTTGGGGGCAATATGCTGATTCTGTAAACTGCTTAGAGAGGGCTGGAAAGCACTGTGAAGTAATATATAAGTCTAAGTGTTATTGCTATTGAGTCACAGTTTCTCTCCCTTCAGACCCTTATAGTTCCCAGATAATGAGCCAGCACCTGAACAGTATTACTTTCCTGGCTGGTAAAAAGATATATAATTGGGTATCATCAGCATTCTGGTGATACTGAAGCTCTCTCCCAGCAGCTTCATATAGACCTTAAATAGGAGCAGAAAGAGATTTGAGCCCTGAGGTACCCCATGTAATAGGAGCCTAGAGCTGGATCTCCACCACAATTTGACTTATTTTCCTTCAGTTTGTGTGACACATTCCAGAAACTTTCTGTTCCGACTTCCATAATGCAGTCTTGCTTGTTCTCAGAGACCTTAACCCAGTGGTGGCGAACCTATGGCACGGGTGCCAGAGGCGGCACTCTCTGTGGGCACGTGCACCCTCGCCCCAGTCCTAGGCCTTCAGCTGGGTTTTATAAAACCTTTTCGCTTTAGGCCTCCGCCGCCGTGTGCCAAAAAAAAAAAAGGGGGGTTCAATCAATCAGTCAATTTCAATTTCTCGCGGGAAAAAAAAAGATCTCGCAAAGTTGGAATTGATTGATTGAACTTTTTAGTCTCACCCGGTCTGCCGTTACCACCGCAGCCACGCCCACCCAATGGGCCACACCCACCCAATGGGCCACACCCACCCAATGGGCCACACCCACCCGGCACTGGACAATGCATAAGTGGGTTTTGGGTTGCAGTTTGGGCACTCGGTCTCTAAATGGTTCGCCATCACTGCCTTAACCCATATAAATATATTGCAAGCCATACTTTCTTTTAGCATATCCACACACTTCATACATTGCTTTTTTGTTTCTCTGTTTCTGAAGGTTTCATCAATTGGATGAAACCATGACTTTCCCAGAATTCATGTTCCTAAGAGCTCATTGACTCTTCTTACATACTTATTGTGCAAATTGATCCTCATTCTTTGTTTTCATCTGACCAAGCTATAACCTTTTTATTAACTACCTTTGCATTCAGTCTATGATCATTCAACATCCATTCGTTCTTGAGGATATCTCATTTTATCCAAACCTTAGTTAAATAATCCTCATTCCATTCAACCTACTTTTGTTTCCCGATATCCACAACTCTTATCACCTGTTTTCCTTTTCCATTTTCCAAAATTATATACAAATGAGTTCAGAGCCACCAGAAATATTGTAAAATAAAAGCCTAATAAGATGACTTCATATTCATTAGAATTATTGTCTTCTTTAGAATTAGAATCATATTCTGAAAATAATTATTTTAAATTATTCCCAACAGACTAAATGAAATAATTTAAATTAAGAATTCTGCTCCTAATATTTTCATCAACTGATCGCATAACAGAAATATTACTTTACCTCAACAGTAAAAAAATTAACAAATAACAAATCAATTAATAAAGCCTTGAGCTGAGAGACAATACACAGCCCTAGCACTTGGGCTGATAATCATTTTTGCAAGAATACATTAGCCCATTAGCACATGTTAAGGCTGTGGAATATATAGCAGGTAAGGGGTTCAACAGAACTCTGAATGGCTTATAGACTCTTTCTATCTCTTACCTCAGGCTGCTGCATACAGAATTAGTTGTGGTTTCAATGTTAACTATTTTTATTTCTTTGTATGTGTATGCTCCATTAGATTAGTTAAGCTAAATTACTTTTGGTCTGTTTTTAGGACTCTTATGTTTAACGTACTTGTGTTAAAAACAAGTTGTGGGAAAGGAAAGAGTTGCTGAATTTATGTTGTAAAATTTCAAGAGATCAGGGGCCACCAAAAAGAAATCAAAAACTTGGTTGTCAAATCTATAGTTAGTGATATTTCTCTAAGCAAACAAGTTTATTATGCCATCTCTCCTATTTCTGTCATCTTCACCAAGCGTTGTGGCTATTTCACAGTCTTACCATTTTTGCATATACAACAATCGCACAGCAGTGATTAATTATAAATATAATCTTTCACTTTCCACGCACATTAACATCTGCTTCACTGTTGCAGCAAGGCATATTTTTTCTGATGCAAGATTAAACATATAAAATCTCCTTAACTAGTAGCCCTGGGCAATCATAGTTATCTTCCTTTGTTGCTCTGTTAATGTATAAACCTGATGAACCATATTGCTCAACAGAACAATATAATTGGGTTCAACCCTCTTTGCAGTGCAAGAATCCAAATTAAAGCATCTCAGACAGAGTCCTCTTTTAAAAACAAAACAAAACAAGAGACAATATTTGTCCAACTGCAAACATCTGGAACTCAACAAGGCTCTCAAGTGTCTCTTACCATAGAGGTATTAACAGTTGTGTTCCTGCATCAGAAGGGTTAAACTATGATTCTACTATTTCCTCTAGTTCTGTGATTGTAAAATAGATAATAGATAACATAGGTGTCTGCAGGGTGCATGCAGATGTCTCTATGTGCGACGTATATAAAAAACTGGTGGAACTTTGATTATACTCTTGTGACTGCCATCTTGATTGTTTTTTATCATACCCTGTGGACATGGAGAAAGAGAGACAGGGAGATTTTTTCCCTAAGTAGCTTATGCCACAATGATTGGATTCATATATTTTAATATGTTATAATATGGTTTATGTTATGTTGATTAACTCAATATCTAAGTTCACATATGGTTTCCTTAACTGTGGTCTGTTGAGCAGTACATAATTCGCTAGGTTTACCAAACACACAAACCATAAATCAAAATTTACAGACTATAGTAATTAGATTCACAGAACACTTAAAATCACAAGAATATTATCACATTTTAGCTTAACCTGATCTGTAGATCAGATTAATATTATGCAAAGGTATTGAACTGATAAATTAAACAAAAATTCAATAGCTTATTTGCTTATAGCAATAGGATTAATCATGTTTTTATGTGTATTTTTGAAGTGCAAAAAAGAAAATAATATGGTCTTCATATTTAAAAATATACGGTAAATAACAGCTTCCATGGAAGAAGAGACTAGGGCCGTGGTGGCGAACCTACGGCACGGGTGCCAGAGGCGGCACTCAGAGCCCTCTCCATGGGCACATGCATCTTTGCCCCAGTCCTAGGCCTTCAGCTGAGTTTTATAAAACCTTTTCGCTTTAGGCCTCCGCTGTGTACAAAAAAAAAAGGTTCAATCAATCAGTCAATTTCAACTTCTCGCGGGGAAAAAAAAGAACTTGCAAAGTTGGAATTGATTGATTGAACTTTTTAGTCCCACCCAGTCTGCTGTTACCACTGAAGCCATGCCCAGCCAATGGGCCACACCTAGCCAATGAGCCACACCCAGCCAATGGGCCACACCCACCCGGCACCCAACAATGCATTAGTGGGTTTTGGGTTGCAGTTTGGGCAGTCGGTCTCTAAAAGGTTCGCCATCACTGGACTAGGGGAACTATAAAAACTATCAAATATCTCTGATTAGTATATGGTCCAGTATATTATGCTAATTTAAACAATTGGTTGAGTACATTGTTTTTTGTTTATTTAAATAATGACCCAGCTGCAATTTCAGATGGTGCCAATATAGATTTTCCTCATTAGTATGCAGTGTTCAGAAATTTGGAGTGGATTCTACATTACAGATAATTATGAGTGGGTCTTTGGTCAGGAAAGCTGCCTTTATACATATATACCTGACTGCAATCATACTCTCTCTCTCTCTCTCCCTCTCTCTCTCTCTCTCCCTCCCTCCCTCCCTCTCTCTCTCTCTTTCTTCATACACATATAAAGTTTTGGCATGAAATGTATTTAGTGCTTGGCCAACAGACAAGACACAGTCTGGTCAGAGTCTTCCCACCATGAATCCTGGATGAATTATAGGTCCTTACCCCACTTCTGAGTTTAAATGCTTATCCATCCATCCTCGAGTCAGCAGAAAAAAAAATACATGAAAATTGCAGCTCCCCTTGGCAATCGATGTCCTTCATTATTACCTCTGTTCCAAGTCACTGCTGAAAAGTACTGCCCTGATCAGGGATATGTGCACCCTGCCATAAACAAAGTGATAAGTAAAACACCTCCAGCTTTGCTGCCTGTCCTCTTTATCTCAGAACCAACCAGTGAGTAAATGCTACCAGTCAGGAGTAACAATGGGGTAGGCTTGCCCTTCTCTTAACCCCAATCTCTCATGACCCAAATTGAGTATTGAATGAAAATTGAATAAAAGTATTTATTCAACAGATGAAGTCATGATGGAAGTTGAATCACAAGCAGTCTATTTCCCAAGATTTAGCTGTGTTTTGCCTTTCCTCACGTTATAGAGCAGTGGTTCTCAACCTGTGGGTCGGGACCCCATTTGGGGTCGATCGACCATTTCACGGGGGTCGCTAAGCAAGGCTGTCCGCCATTTTTTTTGTCTGCCATTTTTTTTGTCCGCCATTTTTTTCCCGTTTTCTGGCGGGTGCCTTACCTCCCTTGGGCTGGGCCAGCTAGTGGTCGGCCTGCTCCGTCTCTGCCGCTTGCCAGCTACGCCTCGGCAGGCGCAGGGGGCGGAACCACGCACGCGCGGCGCTCCCGGGCAGGGAAAGTCCTCGACTTACGACCGGTTGTGTAGTCCTCGACTTACGACCGGTTTAGTCCTCGACTTATGACCAGTTTAGTCCTTGACTTACGACCGGTTTAGTCCTCGACTTACGACCGGTTGGGGTCGCGGCATTAAAAAGGTTGAGAACCACTGTTATAGAGACAACACACGCAATGCATAAGGAAAGACGGGTTACTCACATTATTTTATGATTTTGCTATTTCACTTTTGTGCCAGCCTGATAAGGACCACAGAGATATGGTTGCACAGTAATACTAGATGGGAGATCACCTTTTGAAATGATCAGCCCCCAACGCTTCAAACATTCTCTATGGATGTAAAAAGGCAACATTCGTGAATCATATTGTGTTGTTTGATAAGCATGTGTTTATAGCTGAGACTCAGTTGCATGCAGCTGGAGCAGTTTCCATGTATACAAAGGTGTATCATTTGGTAAAGAAGTTCAGTTCTACTGCTCTTACACAAATCCAAAAGACCCCCATTATAGCCCATATTTATTAAAAGTTAAAAAAAATGAAGTAGGAAGTGGCATCACAGCCACTGCTTCCACCCTCCAATCCTTGTTAATCCAACAGGAGTGTATTAATTTAGCTGGGTCACCTTTGGATTTGAAAGATTCTGAGATAAACATTTTCTGGTACAAGAATTAATATTGAAGGAGTATAAAACTCAGCAAGGTGCCAATTAACTAAGATGATTGTCTACATCATATAAAATATTATTTATGAATACCAATCATCAATCTTAGTTTTGTTTTTTATTTCCTACTTGATATTCTTTCCAAACATAATGATTTAAACTAATTTACAGGGGAATGCTTATCCTAGCACTGAAACCACTGTGGGTTTCTGGTGCTGTCTGAGCTTGGTTGTTTTCTTACCGATGTTTCATTACCAAACTAAGTAAAGTCATCCATGCATATTCTCTACTCTAGAAAATGTAACCATTTTCTCAGTATTTACTAACAATGTTATGACTTTTGATGGCAAGTAGGAATTTACTACACGTTTTACCTCTAGGAAGCAATAAAAAGATGTTGATTTATTAACTGGTTCCAAGTATTTCCTATTTATTTCAACACGATTTACTTGCTGCTTGTCAGTAAGGTTGCTCTTCCAAACAGGCAACAGTATAAGCAAATGTCTAATGTATGACCACAAGATGGTGCTGTAATCTTAAGAATATATTATAAAATGCATGCGCTCAAGTTTACAGAGAGCAAACGGTGTCTCACGTTCACTGAGGAATTTTCATAAGATCAGTCTGAAAATTAAAATTACCTTTGGATCTGCACAATGGTATCTGGTTTTGAGAAATTAGCCAAGTTTGTTTGCTTGAGACTGAAAATGGTTAAGTTTTGTCTGTTTTGCAATGCTATTCCTTTAAATGAGAATAAGCAAGCCATCTGTCATTAGAAGGATTTGAGCTTCAGCCATCCTAGGTATTTTTTTTTTTTAATTATTCTGATGGTTTTGAAAGACTACATAGTAGAACAGGGGTGTCAAACTGCTGGCCCACGGGCTGGATGCCTTATGTCAAAACCGCGCCCATCCCATTGCCAGCAATGGGGAAAAAAAGTCGTGATACATAGCGATATGTCACATGACGTTGCGAGTTTGACACCCCTATAGTAAATATATGGTCATAGAAATGTAAATAAAATAAATCCATGGATGATATGCATGTATGTTTGTAAGAAATTAATGTGTTTCTCTTTTGTGCACCATGTATGTGAAGGAATGTTTGCTTTTCCAATACTTTCCACAGCCCAGGTTAAGAAGTGATTATTTTTGTTCTCAGAATTACACAGCCAACTTTTGAGGAACTGAAGAAACAAAAACAGAGTCAGTGTAAATGTATTCTAATGCAAGTCCATTCGGCACAATTACGTGTGGTATCAGATGACTATATTTTCAGATAAATATCAAATGAATTTTGGCAATCAGTGGGGTGAAGGATGACGCAGCCAGATTGTCCTCACGTGCATTCAGATAAATATATTTATTTTGAAACTTTCTGAAATGTTTTAAGTTAAATATGCAGCTTATAATATTCAGCTTAAAATTGTTGGCTACATATTTGCATATGACACCAAACTGGCAGGAATAGCCAACACTCCAAAAGATAGGCTTAAGATACAGAAGGATCTTGACAGACTTGAACATTGGGTGCTAACTAACAAAATGAAATTCAATGGTGAAAAAAGTAACGTTCTACATTTAGGCAAGAAAAACCAAATGCACAGGTATAGTATAGGTGGTACCTTGCTCAATAGTAGTAACTGTGAGAGAAATCTTGGAGTCCTAGTGGACAATCACTTAAATATGAGCCAGCAGCTGCCAAAAAAGCCAACACAATGCTAGGCTGCATTAACAGAGAGATAGAATCAAGATCACGTGAAGTGTTAATACCACTTTAAGACGCCTTGGTAAGGCCACATATCCAGTTTTGGTCACCACAATGTAAAAAAGATGTTGAGACTCTAGAAAGAGTACAGAGAAGAGTAACAAAGATGATTAGGGCACTGGAGGCTAAAACATATAAGGAACGGTTGCTGGAATTGGATATGTCTAGTTTAATGAAGAGAAGGACTAGAGGGGGAGGGACATGATAACAGTGTTCCAATATCTCAGGGATTGCCACAAAGAAGGAGTCAAGCTATTCTCCAAAGCAACTGAAGGCAAGACAAGAAGCAATAGATGGAAATTAACCAAAGAGAGAAGCAACCTAGAACTAAGCAGAAATTTCCTGACAGTTAGAACAATTGATCAGTGGAACAATCTGCCTCCAGAAGCTGTGAATGCTCCAACACTGCAAGATTTTAAGAAGAGACTGGACAGCCATTTGTTTGAAATGGTATAAGGTTTCCTGTCTGAGCAGGGGGTTGCACTAGATGACTTCCAATGTCCCTTCCAACTTATTATTATTGTTATTATTGTTGTAGTTATTGTTATTATATTATATTACATTATATTATATTTTTATTAAATGCAGTAGAAATATAATCTTTATGAATTTACATATATCACAATCCATATAGGCTGCCCACCTCAAGCCTAAAATAATATTTGAGAATGATTAGCTAGTTTTGAATTGAACCAGCTTTCCTAATGCTGGACAGGGACATCCCAGAATGAATGTGATTAAGGAAAAGACCTTGTTTTTTTTCCTTCAGTGTCAAGCTGAGCTTATCAGCAGTCATCTCCCAAAGGCAACTTCCTATCAGGGTTCTCTGATAACTCAGTAGTAGAAGCCCCTGTTGAGAATGCACAAATGTTTCTCTGTTATCAGTAAAAATAGCACAGTGAAGACTTGATTCAGACAAAGGATTCCCCCAGCCAAAACACTGGAGAACGGGAAGCTCCAGTAATGTCATTATCGGATCATGGAGAAGAAGACATGAACCAACCCTACTTTAGAAAAAGCCTTAATAATGTATAAGCAGTTCATTAAAATAAGGTAGAACTAAGGGGCAGCCGAATGAAACTGTCCATTGGAGTGATTCACAAGGAGTATCCTCTCTGATTACTAGGTCACTTCTGAGAAAAATACCATATTGTCATTCAAGAATGGAATATGCTACAACAGTAAGTGGCAATTACAAACAGCAGTGATTTATTGAGATGAATCAGTCTATATGAAATTATCTTGAGGAGAGCATATGCTACTTTCCTCCCATAAGGCCTTATCCTACAGACTAATTAGGATCAGAACATACGTATGTGATGGCTTGATTGTTTAGAAAATGTATTTCCTGTTTTTCATTATAATCAAGGGATACCAAGTGGAATGGTGTAAGAGCAGAAACTAGCAAGATTTCATTGGAGTACAGTAGTTATCTCTAATTTTTAAGACCAGAAAAAGAATGCTCAAAGTCTGTTGACTCAAAAAATCAGGATAGAAAGATAGAAGTTAAACACTTAGACATTTATACCCAGGGTTTAATTTTTGTGTTCATTAGTAGCAGATCTTCTGCACTTATATAACATTTTATCTACAATAAAACAATTTATTTAGCCATGCTGTATCTGTGAAACTTCTGCTATAAGACTCTGAATATGAGGTTGACTACCTGATGTGTAAAAATGTATTGCCTTGCTGGTTTGAAGCCTTGCAAATGACAGCACATAAAACCTTGAGTTTACTGGGTTTAGCTCGAGCAGCCCTCAGCTGCAAAAGACAAAATCCACTACTTTATATTGAATATGTACATGAAAAATATGCATGTGTAAGACCCTATTTGGGTATAATGGGCATTTAGGTCTAATTGGCATCCATTACCCTCATCACTTCATTAAGTAAAAGATACACTATCCTGGGGCTTTCAAGGTATATTCATATTGTATCAATTATTTTCACATCATGATACCGCATAATGTATTGTTGGCTTAGTGCAATGTACGATTTGTATGTTATGATTTATGGATTAGTATGTTAGATATATGGATTGATGAATTAGTATATTTATGGATTAGTAGGTATAGTATGTTGGCAATAAAAACTTCTCACTTGTCCATCAAAACACAATTAAAGTCAGCCTTAGTCTATTACGATATATGAACCTAGTCAATAGGTCAATTATGCTGATAGATTATGCAATTTCATTTACCATGAATGGGACATAGCCATAAAGCATAAAAAAAAGTACAATTGTCACTTAGAGAGAGCCACTAAGAGAGGTCTTTTACCTCTAAAAAGCTACTATTTAGGCTAAGCTTATATATGGGTATCTGAATTACCCCAAGCTGACGACTTTCTATTATTATGAACTAAAAATTCTAGAGTTCCAGTAAAATGCTAATTGACCTTGGATTTGAAATCTCATATATCTGGGCCAGTCGTTTGTGAATGTCTAGAACAGACTGTCCTTTTCATCTGTATGTACAATATATATATATTTTATGACAAAGATGTTAACAGGAAGTTTCTAATTATTTGTCCAGTTAAGAAACAACGTACTGATTTTTTGCCAACTCTGAAATATTTTCTGATATTGTTGAAACTTAAAAATGAGTTTTCTATCAAAAAAACCCAAAAAACCCTGACATTTCAGAAAAGAAATCAAACTGTCTTGATAGTGAGGTCATGCTAAAATAAGATGGTTTATGTTAGGATATCAACTAAACAGGAATTCTTGCTCTTATTTGTTAATGGAAGGAAAAGTGACAACATGGCTTCTGCAATATTACAGGATAAAGCTAGATTAATCCTAAAAAAATTAAAAAGTACTAAAGGTTTCATAAGATTGGAAACTGTCTAAGATTTTTTAAGTCTTCACATGAAACCTTTCAAGATATTAACATTTTAAACTCTTTTATTTACAAAAAATATGCATGGGAAAAGGTTGAGGGTTTTTAAAGTTTAAATTTCTTGATGCCTTCAACGCGATACAAAAGAAACCAAATTCAACAGTTTTTTAAGCTGCTAATGCTGCCACCCAATTGTTAGACTATTAATGCTTTACAAAAATAAAAAAACATAAAGTAGTTCTTAATGATCATGTTTATCCAATCTTTTTATTTTTAGGATTTTTTTTTCTATTGCTTTTAAGAGTAGTATCAACCAGTAATAACAATCACAAAGTAATACTGATCTGTGTATGAGTATAAAAAAATGGAGAGAAAGAGATTTACGTAGATATATTCTTTGTTTTCACTTTCTCTCTGTATGTATGCATTCCTGTATATGTGTGTGTGATTTCTTTGCATCCCATTGTTCTTTCTAGTTCACTGGCAGTGTTTCTCAACCTTGACAATTTTAAGGCATGTGGACTTCAACTCCCAGAATTCCACAGCCAGCATTGCTGGCTGTGGAATTCTGGGAGTTGAAGTCCACATGCCTTAAAATTGTCAAGGTTGAGAAACACTGAGTTAAAGTGTCTCCTCCCAACTGGTTTTCTAAAACAATGATAATTGTCCAAAGAGTATTGTCAGCAGAACCTCAGCTTCAGCTTCTCTTATGAGAGGACCATTTAGCAACCCCAGCTGAAGCCTTTTATGGCTATACTTTATCTGTAAGGCAATGCTGATACATCATATCAGACAATAGCGAAATAACATGGAACATTTTCATTACAGCAAAATATATTGAGTTTCACTTTCAAAATAAAACATTAATCTCACTGGCATCTCCCATTACTGAATGAACAGGACATGAAAAAAAACAATAACAAACAAACTTCAGATGTCATACATCGCTGTTTCGTCCTTCATAGTCCAATGCTCCACATCTCTGTTTCAGGACATTTCCAAAAGGATGGAGATTTCCTTTTCCAGATGTTCTTAAAAAGTATTTCTTAAATTACAACCATCGCTAAGTATTTATATGAAGTCTCTACTTCTGTCTGCATGTGAGACAGCAGAGAAATGGGGCAAATTCCCTGAACTGGTGGCAATGTTTCCTGTGAAACATAAGATCCAATGCATGTGGGAAGTCTGCCATATCAGAAGACAACAATTCTACTATACACTGAAGTAGCTTCTCTAAATGCAAGTGTTCCAGAGAGGGCTCAAGAGAGAATATAAAGGCAGCACCTTTGCAGAAAGACATCTGAGGATAAACTTGCCAAAAGAAAACTTTTGGGTTTCATTTCCTGGTGAAGTGAGCTGTTTCTTTCCAAAGGGTTAGCCTTAGTCCATCAACTGCATGAGAGCAGCTGGCTAACACTGGCTATGATATAAGATCTCAGTTCACAAGATGAAACATATAAATCTCTGAATGTACCCTATGAAAGTATTTATTTCTTTAAGACTTCATGACTTTGCTTCTGTTTTCCCAGTCCATTAAGACAACTCTTCTATAGCAACATCAAACCACAAGGGACATCCTTGTTGGGAATTCATTCTGAGAAAAACAAGAAAAGAGAAGCAAAAATTATAAAATATAAAACCAATCAGCAAAGATGGGGTTAACGTATCAATGTTTTAGGTCCCCCTCCCCCAAAAAACAGAAAATGAAAAGGATTTCTGCCATATTCTATCCCTAATATACACCCACGTAGCCCTCCAATTGAAAATAATGGAAAAAAATAGAATGGTTTCAATTTATATTCCTCTTTTTTAGAGTTAAAAATCTCCCATGTACAGTCTATCAAAGGAGCTCTATTTTTTTGCCCGTCTCCTTTGAAATAATGATCACCTAGCAATACAATAATCAGGACCATGGAATAATGTATAGTCAAGTGATTATTCTTTCAGACAAAAAGAAGAAAGACTTCACTTCAAGAGCAAGGGGCCTTTATAAGATATAAAGAAAGAAAGAAAACGAAAGGAAAGCTCTTGATTTACTTTTGTATGTTAAGGCAATTTCCCTTTCTTCTTTTTTCTTCTACTCCATGTGAAAGAAGCAAAAAATCAGTGTGCTTCTTTTCACATGGAACACACAATTCAATGAAATCAAGGATTCAGCCTTCCTTTAAAAAAAAAAAAGCTAATTTTGGTTAGAATTTTTTTTTTTTTTATCTATCCCTGCAAAGAGAGAGAAGACACAACAAGGAACAGAACAAAGTGGCCATTTGGCATCTATTTTCAGGCCAAGACACCATTCTGTAAGTCAGTTCCAAATGATCTGGAAGCTTTGCATGTGCTAATTGTAATCAATAAGGATGTTTTCATTGATTTGTTTAATGATTTATTATGTAAAATCATGAAAAGAAAGGTGGCTAGGATTCAATTATTTATTCATTCATAGGAACCTTTAAAAACATGCTTGTGGACAGTTGTCCTCATTCCTTTAATCTGTTTTCTCATAAGCACAACCTGTAGTTTTTATTTAATATAGGTAGTCCTCATTCAGTGACCACAGTTAGGACTTGTGACTCAAGCAGGAAGTGAAAAATAATGCGACTGTTTTTTATATTATTACTTCCGGGTGTTTTTTTTATGCTTTACAACTTCAGAAAGATACAAATGCTTAAATAGCCACTTTTCGCCACTCTGTTATCTTAGAATGCTCTCCCCAACACTGGGATAATTAGCAAGAACGGAATAGATATTAGCATTTACATTCAATAGGGAGGAAGGGAATACAAGAGACACATAATGCACTACATCAAAAGGAAGACAGTAGACCCAGCTGTTTGCTTAGCATACTCCCAGGAGCTGTTCAGGAGGCAAACAAACGACTTTAGTGTGAAACTGATTTGGGTCTTGTCAATTTCAGGCAGTAGCTGTGAGTTGCATGGTTCTATCAACTAATAAAGATCACAGAGCTGAGCCTGTTCACTTGTGGTTAGCATTTTTGAGCGATGCACTGCGCTGTGGTGAAAAGTTTGGCTAGCCCAGTGTTTCTCAACCTTGACAATTTTAAGGCATGTGGACTTCAACTCCCAGAATTCCACAGCCAGCATTGCTGGCTGTGGAATTCTGGGAGTTGAAGTCCACATGCCTTAAAATTGTCAAGGTTGAGAAACACTGGGCTAGGCAATTATTCTGCTCTGTGAGTAGGGGAGGGGAGGAGTACTAACTGACTATAATGGCAAACATGTGACTGAGAAACAGATGCTGTAAAGATCATAAATTGTGATCATATTGATCACAAAGTTACTTTTTCATCACAGTTTAAATGTGAATGGTGGCTGCCCAAGGCAGTCACTAATAAGGATTACCTGTATACTCAGACTTTTAATGTATGCACTTTCATGATTTACTCTTCACAAGTCTGGTTCGTCACGGGGTGTCAATGGAAACCAATAAAATCTCACAAGCAGGAGAACCATCTGAGCAGACTCTAGTTAGTACAAAATCCTTTTCTTTTTGCTATCATTCTTGTTCAATGGATAAGTACACATTGTAAATTCATTTTATAACAACTCTTTCAACTACCCAGAAATAAATTAATATGACTTTCAAGTGTGGCCTAATTTAAATTCTTTAACTTATAGGTGTCAATTAATAAGCAGTGATCTTTTTACTGATGAAATTACAATGACATTAAGGCAATTCCTACTGAATTTATGGCTTACCCTTCTACCCATGATATACCCTTGATGAATTCATATTTTGCTTCACTCATATTTTCTCCTAATCTGTGAGACTAAATTTTGCACTATCCTTTTCATCGGCCACATTTTGAAATGCATCTTTGAGGTGTAAAAACAATATTCCCTGGGGTAAAGACAAAGTAGTGATTTTTTTTTTGCCAACTGCAATTTTAACATTAAATCCAGAGTACACAATGTCTCTGAATTCTTCTATCAAAGTGCAATAAGCATTCCGCCCATTTAGCCCTGGCGCAAGGGTATCAGATATTGTTGCCTCACTGTTTTGGGGGGCTCTTTTTTCCTCTTCTTCTCTGATGAATTGAAGTTAGGTTGTTCTCTGTTTTTGTATGAAAAACCCCGGCTCAATTCCCTCTCGCTGTAAGGTGGCAGAGTATCTTCTCCTTCCTCTTGCTGTGGAGGTTGTTGCTGCTGCTGTTCTGCTTTGTAAGTTGATGGTGGTGACCAAGCATAGTAAGATCCTCCCCTTTGGCTGGAATGTGAGCTGAGCTTTGAAGGCGTCTCACTATGCTCACCATTCTCATCATAGCTGCGAGATTTCCTTTCAAGGGCACTAGTGAGGTAGGAGTGATCATACTTCTGACTTCCTCCAGGTGTCCGACACATTAGCCTAGGCAGGTGTTTCTCTTCATGCATACGTCTCCTGGGTGGGCTGTATCGCCATTCCCGGTCTGGATCTGTTACTGGTTCAGGGTTTCCTCCCCTGCGTTTGCTATAGAAATCATCTGAATTCTCCAGATGTTGTATTGGTCCCCTCCTTGATCCTGTCCTCTCAAAGTGCCGTGGCTCCTGACTCGCCTCAGTCCGATGGACCTGTTGACTGTAAGATTCAGCAAAAGCTGCTAATTCATCCATGGAGACAGCTGGCACTCCGAAAGAAAAATTCTTTCTTGAGAGCATTTCTGACTTTGATCTCTGCTGGCTGGGTAAGAGATAAAAGAGATGCTTTGAATTTTTGGCTTAATTTTTTTTGATTAATTAGTAACCTACTTGTCTGTTCAGCCAATCTAAGTAATTCCCAGAGGAACATTTGAAATATTATAGCAGTCCTGTACTTGTACTGGCAGCACCCAAGTGAGCAGTAGAAAATTCTTTTTTTAATACTGATTGCCCTATTTCTAGAACAGAGGAAACTATATACCTAAACAAAGTCAAAACTTTTTATCCCTATAGTTTTCTATATCCAGGTTACCTGAAAAAGTTATTCTCCAAAGACCTCCAGTAAAAGGTCTTTCCTACCACATGCTCCTTTCAATTGGATTTGCAGCTATTGAATCTGGACTCTTTGCCAAGCAAATCATCTGTTGTGCTGTTGAGCTATAGCTAATAGAGTTACAATAAGGGTAATCCACAGGCATGACTCCACAATATACCTTTTAACCTCAGTACAAATGATTCAGACTTAATCTCACAGAGTTCATTCATCTTATTGATCGGATAGGAATAATCAACTAAGGGAATAATACCCCAAATATGTCATTTCTGACATCTCATCTTTCCTCTAAGTTGAGATAGCATGTGTTGGGGAAATCCTGGCTTGGTAATAGTACAGATGACGAAAGTCTTGACACAGTAGTTGGTTGCAAGCTAAACGAAACAGCAATATAATATTTTGGGAGAAGAAAAAGAAAGAAAGAGGGAGTTGTATTTTATTTTGTGTCAATCACTTCAAATATTGCTCTATTTCTGGGCATAAAGAAAGTGAAGAAGATCTGTACTATACTACCTCTCTACTATGTATTATAGAGTGTAATACATCTTATAAATATGTATTATTTTAAAGGAACCCCAAATATGATTTGTTGAATGTAATACAGTGCCTAATCTACACTATCCAGATGGTTGACATACAATATGGCGCCCTAAACAGGCTGTGCTTGGATGTTAGATGTTTTATGTCAGGGCTTTTCAACCGGTGGTGCGCGTACCACCAGTGGTACTTTAGCACCTGATAGGTGGTACGTGACCCCTAGCCAAGTGTAGTGGGGCAGGGAACCAGCTAAAGCAGCGCTGCACAGACCTAGAGGACATCAGCTGGAACTGCAGAGCTAAGCAGAAGCCCTAGGTTCGGCGCACATGGCGACCTGGTAATTAGAGCTTCGGGCGCACCCAGAAAAGAAAAGGAGGAGGGCAGACAGAAGAGAGTATAAAAGGGGCAGATTTTGGCAGGAGAGGGAGAGAAAGAGTGAGAAGAGAAGAGGCTTTTCTTACCAAAGCAGTGAGGAGAGACAGAGCGAGCGGCCTGTTTTCGGGTGAAGGGTGAGTGAGCGAACGGCCTGTTTAGCAAGTGGCATGTTTTTGGGCGAAATGTGAATGAGCGAGTGGCCTGTTTAGCGAGCTGTGTGTTTTCAGGGGAAGGGCACGTGAGTGAGTGGCATGTTTAGCGAGCGGCGTGTTTTCGGGGAAAGGGCACATGAGCGAGCGACCTGTTTTGGGGGGAGGGGTGAGCAAGTGAGCTGGGCAGGAGCCCCAGGATTGGCGTGCGCTTCTGCAGGGGTATAGGGGCTCAGCAGGATCGATGCATGCAGCTATAGCTGATCAGTGCTTCTGCTAAGCCCCCCAGAAGCGCCGATCACCTGGACCCCGGTGCTGATCTTGGCATTTCTGCTGAGCCCTGACAGCCCTGCAGAAGCGCCAATCAGCTGTCAGGGCTCAGCAGAAACGCCAAGATCAGCACTGGGGTCCAGCTGATCGGCGCTTCTGGGGGGCTTAGCAGATCAGCACAGGCAGGCAGGCAGGCAGGCAGGCAGGCAGGCAGGCAGGCAGGAAGGAAGGAAGGAAGGAAGGAAGGAAGGAAGGAAGGAAGGAAGATGGGAATGAGGAGGGAGGGAGGGAGGGAGGGAGGGAGGGAAAAAGGAAGGAAGGAAACCCCTCCCCCACGGTAACCACAATGCTAATGCGGGCCTCAATGAAATTGAGTTTGACACCCCTAATATAAAAGGTTAAGTGAATCTGGTTTCCCCATTGGCTTGTCAAAAGGTTGCAAAAAGGGATCACATGACCTTGAGACACTGCAGCCATCATAAATATGAATCAGTTGCCAAGCATCCGAATGTAAATCACATGACCCTGGAAATGCTGAAACATTTGTGTGAAAAATGGTCATAAGTCACTTTTTTCAGTGCCGTTGTAACTTCAAACAGCCACTAAGCGAACTGTTGTAAGTCGAGGAGTACCTGTACTTTATCGCTTTTTTCCTTTTTGTGTGTGTGCCATATCCTAAAAGTGGTACAATGGGTGAAAAGGTTGAAAAGCCCTGTTTTATACTGTCTGACAATGTCCAAAAGATAAAGCTTCTACAATACATTGTTCAGATAAGACAATGCCCTTTTATTGTGCTTTAACTATACAAAACTAGCTTTGTAACTTAGCTTATTTATTGTTAAATGTATAACCCACCTTTATTTTGTACAACTCAAGATAGTATACATAATGTTCATTCCTCACAACAACAACAGTGTTAGGCTATTGGGCTGAGGGAGTGATTGGCATGAAGTCATCCAGCTAGCTTTTATGCCTAAGGGAGGACCAACAATCACAATCTCCCAGTTTCTAATCCAGCATTCTAACCACTACATCAAACTGGCTTTCCTTACATTTATCATATCCAGTGCAGGATATCAGATCTTTTAAATGCCTTATGTTCATATTTGCTATTCATCCATATAAATCAGGAAAGTAAAAATACTGAAAAGCAATAGTCTTCCGTTTCCACTTTCCACCACTGAACTCACCTCATTCTGAAGCTTCCTCTGTCTTCCCTGTAATCAGAACGTGTTTGTGGCCTGGATATACCACTTCCACTAACAGCCCCTGTCCAGTACTCAGCATCACCACTCTTGTCTCCTGAAGGAGGAAGTGCTTTCCTGCACACCTGACGGTAAGACTGGCGGAAGTTGGCACCCCCATCATGTAAAGAACTGAGCTCTGAGATGGTGTTACTGTCTGGAATGAAAGATAGTAGTTATTGGGAAACTGTTAGAGAAGATAAAATTTTTGAGATGCTCATACCACCCNGGAAGGAAGGAAGGAAGGAAGGAAGGAAGGAAGGAAGGAAGGAAGGAAGGAAGGAAGGAAGGAAGGAAGGAAGGAAGGAAGGAAGGAAGGAAGGAAATGGGAATGAGAAGGAAGGAGGGAGGGAGGGAGGGAGGGAGGGAAAAAGGAAGGAAGGAAACCCCTCCCCCACGGTAACCACAATGCTAATGCGGGCCTCAATGAAATTGAGTTTGACACCTCTAATATAAAAGGTTAAGTGAATCTGGTTTCCCCATTGGCTTGTCAAAAGGTTGCAAAAAGGGATCACATGACCTAGAGACACTGCAGCCATCATAAATATGAATCAGTTGCCAAGCATCCGAATGTAAATCACATGACCCTGGAAATGCTGAAACATTTGTGTGAAAAATGGTCATAAGTCACTTTTTTCAGTGCCGTTGTAACTTCAAACAGCCACTAACCGAACTGTTGTAAGTCGAGGAGTACCTGTACTTTATCGCTTTTTTCCTTTTTGTGTGTGTGCCATATCCTAAAAGTGGTACAATGGGTGAAAAGGTTGAAAAGCCCTGTTTTATGCTGTCTGACAATGTCCAAAAGATAAAGCTTCTACAATACATTGTTCAGATAAGACAATGCCCCTTTATTGTGCTTCAACTATACAAAACTAGCTTTGTAACTTAGCTTATTTACTGTTAAATGTATAACCCACCTTTATTTTGTACAACTCAAGATAGTATACATAATGTTCATGCCTCACAACAACAACAGTGTTAGGCTATTGGGCTGAGAGAGTGATTGGCATGAAGTCATCCAGCTAGCTTTTATGCCTAAGGGAGCACCAACAATCACAATCTCCCAGTTTCTAATCCAGCATTCTAACCACTACATCAAACTGGCTTTCCTTACATTTATCATATCCAGTGCAGGATATCAGATCTTTTAAATGCCTTATGTTCATATTTGCTATTCATCCATATAAATCAGGAAAGTAAAAATACTAAAAAGCAATAGTCTTCCGTTTCCACTTTCCACCACTGAACTCACCTCATTCTGAAGCTTCCTCTGTCTTCCCTGTAATCAGAACGTGTTTGTGGCCTGGATATACCACTTCCACTAACAACCCCTGCCCAGTACTCAGCATCACCACTCTTGTCTCCTGAAGGAGGAAGTGCTTTCCTGCACACCTGACGGTAAGACTGGCGGAAGTTGGCACCCCCATCATGTAAAGAACTGAGCTCTGAGATGGTGTTACTGTCTGGAATGAAAGATAGTAGTTATTGGGAAACTGTTAGAGAAGATAAAATTTTTGAGATGCTCATACCACCC
>NW_015387298.1:121966-152074 GCF_001527695.2 Protobothrops mucrosquamatus | reverse complement strand
GTTGAGGACTAAACCGGTCGTAAGTCGAGGACTACCCAACCGGTCGTAAGTCGAGGACTTTCCCTGCCCGGGAGCACCGCGCATGCGTGGTTCCGCCCCCTGCGCCGGCTGAGGCGTAGCTGGCAAGCGGCAGAGACGGAGCAGGCCGACCACCAGCTGGCCCAGCCCAAGGGAGGTAAGGCACCCGCCGGAAAAGGGGGAAAAAATGGCGGACAAAAAAAATGGCGGACAGCCTTGCTTGGCAACCCCCATGAAATGGTCGATCGACCCCAAATGGGGTCCCGACCCACAGGTTGAGAACCACTGAAGTAGAGATTGATTATTTTGCCTTCCATCTATCTGGTCTTCATTTCTGTTATAAATATACATACAGCATGTAACAAGGGTTCCAGAGTACCACATAATGGGCTCTGTCTGACCAAGGGAAACTTAAAAATTATAGTCAGCATCAACAATCTCTTGTTTGGAAAATTTACCAGCATTCTGCAGCATAGAATCTCATTCTTTCAAAGAACAGGATACTTGCTGGCTTTTGGTTTGTAGCATGCTGGCTGATTTTCTCTACTCATGAACCCCACTAGGAAGAACGTTCTGCCATTTAATCCTTGCTACCGATGATGTTAGAAAGGCCTCAGACAATTGACTTAGCATCTCTCCATCTGACTGAGGCCAGATTGGGAAGGATTCATTTCTTTGGGGCAATGAGGATGTCGCTAGTATGCTTGTTCCCAAAAGAATCAAATAAAATAGCCCCTTTAGGAATTCCTAGAGAAACAGAGCAATTTAGAGGCAAAGGCCTGCTGCTTGTGTATATGTGTATGCTTTGTTATTCTTGTTGGCATACTGTTTATTATTGTTAAGTACATACAGTATCTACGGGTGTTAGTGCTGGTATATGCTGCAAGATGGGTGTATAAAAGAATGAGTTTTCAAGCAATGGAAGATGTATCATTGGGAGCACAATTAATCAAATCAAGAAAAATCACAGGCTAAATGTTTGAAAGCTGTCTTATTTCCAAATCAAGAGTTCCAAGCCAGTTTATCTTCTGTTATTCTGGTGCTGCTTTTAGAAACTAGGTCACTTTGTTACTAAAACACGTTCTATTTGTTAATAGATAAGTTTGACATACATTATCAAAAATTGGGTGGAGACGTTGATAGAATTGACTCTCATCCTCTTTGCTCATTTGGGTATTAATTTCAGATCAACCTAGTTTGGAGGGCCAAGGAGGAATGCTGATATTTTCATAAAGATTTCATAATTCTTTAAGGAAATACTCAATGTTTCTGTGTTTTGGGTACTGTATATTAATATTTGTATATTGTGTATTAATATTGCTGGCATATTAATCATCAAGTTATCCAACAACCTCTCTGGCTAAATTGGCTGAAATGGCCTTAAGAGGTGACAGTGAAGAAGCAAGAAACATTAATTTAGACTCGTAACATAGCTATTTGGCAGAACTGTTTCAGGTAGTGAAAAGACTCTTCAACAGTGACCCAGTAATGACAGCTCCTGAAATGTTGGCTTGTTCACTATGGTGAATTTGCTAAGGAAGTGCATCTGTTATAGCTGAATCTGGGGAGATGTGTAGATCACCAACAGTTCATGTTTTAGGGGACCAGTTTCAGTTTCCGAGAACTGAGGACAGCAATATGTTCAACCTATCACCTATAAATTTATTTTTGTCCATTTTGCTTATTAAATCTAGCAGACAAGAACTGATGGTATTGATCCAGGGACAGGCAAATGCCTTAGAGCAGGGGTCCCCAACCTGTGGGCTATGGCCAACTACTGGGGTGTGGCCTGCGGGCCACGGAAAAGCCTGACCAGCGTGCGTACGTGTGTGCATGCACTCATCCCCACTCGCGCTAATGCCGCTGCCACTCCAAAATCCGGGTGCCGCACAGTGAAAATGGGTTGGTGCTAGCACCTGCGCGGTGAAAACGGGGTGCTGCTAGCGAGTGTCACATGGGCGCTAGCACCACCCTGTTTGCGTTGTGCATGCTTGCGGTCCTGTTTGTGGGCGCGCATGTGCGCGCGTGTAAAATGCTTCACCCTCCCTTTTCCTCTGGTCCGCCAACCGAGAAAGATTGCAGACCTCTGCCTTAAAGTATCTTCTCTAAAAGAAGTGGTAGTTTAATCTTTTCTAAAGACCATACTTTAGACTTGGGAGATACTTGAGAACCATTGCTCTATTATCAGTGCTTTTTTTGTAAAAAAAAAAAAAAGTGCCGGAACTCACACATGTCATACAATCTGCCTTGCCTACCTGCAAGGTTCCATCCAAAAAAGGTGCCGGAACTCTGTTCTGGGCGTTCTATGACAAAAAAAGCCCTGCCTATTATACATATTCTTGCTTGGGCAAAATGCTTGAGAGGATGATAGACAATTTATTTATGAGTTATTGGAGAACATTGGTACACTAGACCTGCTTCAGTTTGCTTTCAGGCCTGGTTTGGCACTGAAGTTACTTTGGTTTCTTTACTACATGACAGATTATATGGGAAAGACTGGATGAGTGCAACTTTCTATTCTCTCGCATTATTTTTCAATGGCTCTATGCCCATTCCAGGAAATATTGAGGGGCTGCAGAGTTCCTGGCTCCAAGCTCTGGGTTCTTACAAGGATCTATTTTATCATTCTTGTTTAATATCTATATTAATTCATTGGTGCAGTAATCAGTAGATGTGGGGTTAAGTGTCACTTGTATACTGATGATATCTAGCTCTAACTGGTACAGGTTTTTTTGTAGAGTACTTTCACCTGGAATTTGATCAATCAGCAGAAGTTGAATCCGACAAGATCAAAACTCTGTAGATTGATGGTCTAGGAATTGGAAAAATCTTCAATTCTGAGGGAATTACTACTATTTATTCCCTATGAAGGAGTTGGTACACAGTCTTGGGGTATTAGATTTTCTTCTCTCACTTGAATCCTGGCAGCTGCAGGGACAGTCCATGTCCTGATAACATATATTTGAATTACTGCAATGAATTTGATGTAGGCCTGTGATTCTGGGTCTGTTCTTGAAGATGACCCAAAAATTGCTGCTAGTATAGAATGTAGAAGTGATTACGGCATTACTTACTTTACTTAGATTTATTCCTATATTTTGATTTTATAGTTTATAACTGCCACAGGTTTCTTTGAAAGGTTTCTTTGAACAGTGGCTAGACAATAAGATTTTTAAAGAAATAAATGTCTATTAAGCCTAATGTTAAGGATTGGTTCATTTTAAAAATATTGCAATAATGACTGCAGATCAGAGCTCAATAGGAAAAAAGCTCAGAAAAAAATCCCATATAGACAACATCTTAAAAAGTGGTGTCTTTGAAGTGAAGTCTACTTAGAGAACAGCGTATAAAACCAATATGACATTTATATTATAACATAAACATTTTCATATGCATTATTTCTAGGCTGTCAGAAATGTGGAATCTCAGTCACACTCTTTCTGGAATGGAAGACAGATCAGCTCTGTAGAATTAACTAAATGTAGCTTTTCATAAAGACTTGATCTTTCCCGCCCATCACCCCCATTGCTTATCCCCCTGCACGCAATGACATTTGGATCCTAGGCATTCCAATCTGGAGGGAACCTTTTTATAGTCTTCTTAGTGGGTGGAAATGGCAGCATGTTCAGTGATGAGTATTGTAGAACACCATGTAATTTGCTAGTTTTTCTCAAAACTGTGTTTAAAGTCATTCCTTCAGTCTGCTTATCAATTGATTGAGGCAGCCTGCATGTCTAAGAGTGCTAGAACGTACTGGCTCTTATAAAGTGAGTCTATTGAATGTGGATGCTAAAAATAGATAGCAGCAATTATTATTTTTTACATAAATCCCCCCTCCCATTCATCAAATCTGAGAGGATTAGATGAGTCAATGACTTGGGTCACTATTTTGTTTCACTTGAAATGATTGCTATGTACAGATAGAGATGAAATATAATATCCGTGGGTAGCAATTTGTGGACATGCACCTGCTATAATATTCTTTAGAAAAAAACATTTCAATGAATTACTCAGTGATTCACAGTGGAACCTGTGGAAATGGTAATATAGCTAATCTATCTTCTTCCTAAAGAAAATTGGTTAAGAGTGGATTATATTATATATTACTAGTTTATGACATAAACAATATTTAAAATACTTTTTAAAAGTAAGTCATACATTCAGTAGCAATAGAGGAAATAGGCAGTTCTAAAGTTCTAACCCTTGATTATTATTGAAGCAGAAGGACTTATTCCATACAGCATTGCATGCAGGAGCTCATGCAACTGAATATTTTTGTACTCTATTGAAAAAGTCACATGAAAGCTCCAACCTCCTTCCAACTGCAATATACAGTACAAACTAGATAACAGGCTTGTGTAACTTAATTGATATGATTAACAGATTTATCAAGCCTCCAAAAAACTTCCTCTAAGGATTTTTGAAAATTAGCATATTTGGGGGGGAGTATAGATTGCTAACAACACCTGGAATGAGTGTTACCTAAAGCAGGGCTTGTCAACTGGTGGTACGCGTACCACCAGTAGTACTTTAGCATCTGGCAGGTGGTATGTGACCCCTAGCCAAGTATACTGGGGGAGGGAATCAGCTAAAGCAGCGCTGCACAGACCTGGAGATCAGCTGGAACTGCAGAACTTGGCAGAAGCCCTAGGATCAGCGCATGTGGCGACATGGTAATTGGAGCTTCCGGACACCCAGAAGAGAAAAGGAGGAGGAGGGCAGAGAGAAGAGAAGGGGCAGGTTTTGGCAGGAGAGGGAGAGAAAGAGCGAGAAGAGGCTTTTCTTACCAAAGCAGTGAGGAGAGACAGAGTGAGCGGCCTGTTTTCGGGCGAAGGGTGAGTGAGCGAGCGGCCTGTTTAGCGAATGGCGTGTTTTCGGGCGAAGGGNAAAAAAAAAAAAAAAAAAAAAAAAGGTGCCAGAACTCACACATGTCATAAAACCTTCCTTGCCCACCTACAAGGTTCCATCCAAAAAAGGTGCCGGAACTCTGTTCTGGGTGTTCTATGACAAAAAAAGCCCTGCCTATAATACATATTCTTGCTTGGGCAAAATGCTTGAGAGGATGATAGACAATTTATTTATGAGTTATTGGAGAACATTGGTACACTAGACCTGCTCCAGTTTGCTTTCAGGCCTGGTTTGGCACTGAAGTTACTTTGGTTTCTTTACTACATGACAGATTATATGGGAAAGACTGGATGAGTGCAACTTTCTATTCTCTCGCATTATTTTTCAATGGCTCTGTGCCCATTCCAGGAAATATTAAGGGGCTGCAGAGTTCCTGGCTCCAAGCTCTGGGTTCTTACAAGGATCTATTTTATCATTCTTGTTTAATATCTATATTAATTCATTGGTGCAGTAATCAGTAGATGTGGGGTTAAGTGTCACTTGTTGTGGCTCCGTCTTGTGAGCCCCTCTTATCGGAGGAAGAAGGCTCCAAACATGAAGGAGAGGAGATGGCCAGGCCTCCCTCTCCAGGACCCTCCTCTTTGGCAATGCCTCAGGTGTCTCCCGACGGAGAAGAGATTGACCAGGAGCCAGGTGTTTCTGAGATTGGCCAGGAGCCAGGTGTTTCGGATAGTGATGCAGATACGTTGTGGCTGGATCCACGCCAGCATAGGCGCGACAAGCGTGTGCAGCAGAAAAGGAGACGTGCCAGAGATTAAGCTGAGTCACTGGACCACACCCCACAGGCTATAAAAGGGAGGTGGTGGCCATTGGGACTCTGTGACAGACAAAGCTAAATCTCTGGCGAAGTAGTTTGCTGTGGATTGAATTTCAAACAATTTCAAATTGTTTTTTGTTTCTGTGTTCTCTGAGTAAAAGTTCTTGGCAGGCAGATACGGAGCTGCTGCCAAGTTTCTTATCTGTGGCTTGGAGTGTGGAGAAGTTATTTAACCCTCGGCTGGCTGTTTGGGTGTGTGTGTCAGACGGGGACAGAACACTTGTATACTGATGATATCTAGCTCTAACTCAGCGGTTCTCAACCTATGGGTCGCGACCCCATTTGGGGTCGATTGACCATTTCACGGGGGTTGCCAAGCAAGACTGTCTGCCATTTTTTTCCCCTTTTCTGGCAGGTGCCTTACCTCCCTTGAGCTGGGCCAGCTGGTAGTCGGCCTGCTCCGTCTCTGCCGCTTGCCAGCTACGCCTCGGCCGGCGCAGGGGGCGAAACCACGCATGCGCGGCGCTCCCAGGCAGGGAAAGTCCTCGACTTCCGACTGGTTGGGTAGTCCTCGACTTACGACCGGTTTAGTCCTCGACTTACGACCGGTTTAGTCCTCGACTTACGACCGGTTGGGGGTCGCGGCATTAAAAAGGTTGAGAACCACTGCTCTAACTGGTACAGGTTTTTTTGTAGAGTACTTTCACCTGGAATTTGATCAATCAGCAGAAGCTGAATCTGACAAGATCAAAACTCTGTAGATTGATGGTCTAGGAATTGGAAAAATCTTCAATTCTGAGGGAATTACTACTATTTATTCCCTATGAAGGAGTTGGTACACAGTCTTGGGGTATTAGATTTTCTTCTCTCAGATGAATCCTGGCAGCTGCAGGGACAGTCCATGCCCTGGTAACATATATTTGAATTACTGCAATGAATTTGATGTAGGCCTGTGATTCTGGGTCTGTTCTTGAAGATGACCCAAAAATTGCTGCTAGTATAGAATGTAGAAGTGATTAAGGCATTGCTTACTTTACTTAGATTTATTCCTATATTTTGATTTTATGGTTTATAACTGCCACAGTTTCTTTGAAAAGTTTCTTTGAACAGTGGCTAGACAATAAGATTTTTAAAGAAATAAATGTCTATTAAGCCTAATGTTAAGGATTGGTTCATTTTAAAAATATTGCAATAATGACTGCAGATCAGAGCTCAATAGGAAAAAAGCTCAGAAAAAAATCCCATATAGACGACATCTTAAAAAGTGGTGTCTTTGAAGTGAAGTCTACTTAGAGAACAGCGTATAAAACCAATATGACATTTATATTATAACATAAACATTTTCATATGCATTATTTCTAGGCTGTCAGAAATGTGGGATCTCAGTCACACTCTTTCTGGAATGGAAGACAGATCAGCTCTGTAGAATTAACTAAATGTAGCTTTTCATAAAGACTTGATCTTTCCCGCCCATCACCCCCATTGCTTATCCCCCTGCACGCAATGACATTTGGATCCTAGGCATTCCAATCTGGAGGGAACCTTTTTATAGTCTTCTTAGTGGGTGGAAATGGCAGCATGTTCAGTGATGAGTATTGTAGAACACCATGTAATTTGCTAGTTTTTCTCAAAACTGTGTTTAAAGTCATTCCTTCAGTCTGCTTATCAATTGATTGAGGCAGCCTGCATGTCTAAGAGTGCTAGAACGTACTGGCTCTTATAAAGTGAGTCTATTGAGTGTGGATGCTAAAAATAGATAGCAGCAATTATTATTTTTTACATAAATCCCCCCTCCCATTCATCAAATCTGAGAGGATTAGATGAGTCAATGACTTGGGTCACTATTTTGTTTCACTTGAAATGATTGCTATGTACAGATAGAGATGAAATATAATATCCGTGGGTAGCAATTTGTGGACATGCACCTGCTATAATATTCTTTAGAGAAAAAACACTTCAATGAATTACTCAGTGATTCACAGTGGAACCTGTGGAAATGGTAATATAGCTAATCTATCTTCTTCCTAAAGAAAATTGGTTAAGAGTGGATTATATTATATATTACTAGTTTATGACATAAACAATATTTAAAATACTTTTTAAAAGTAAGTCATACATTCAGTAGCAATAGAGGAAATAGGCAGTTCTAAAGTTCTAACCCTTGATTATTATTGAAGCAGAAGGACTTATTCCATACAGCATTGCATGCAGGAGCTCATGCAACTGAATATTTTTGTACTCTATTGAAAAAGTCACATGAAAGCTCCAACCTCCTTCCAACTGCAATATACAAACTAGATAACAGGCTTGTGTAACTTAATTGATATGATTAACAGATTTATCAAGCCTCCAAAAAACTTCCTCTAAGGATTTTTGAAAATTAGCATATTTGGGGGGGGAGTATAGATTGCTAACAACACCTGGAATGAGTGTTACCTAAAGCAGGGCTTTTCAACTGGTGGTACACGTACCACCAGTAGTACTTTAGCATCTGGCAGGTGGTATGTGACTCCTAGCCAAGTGTACTGGGGGAGGGAATCAGCTAAAGCAGCGCTGCACAGACCTGGAGATCAGCTGGAACTGCAGAACTTGGCAGAAGCCCTAGGATCAGCGCATGTGGCGACATGGTAATTGGAGCTTTCGGACACCCAGAAGAGAAAAGGAGGAGGAGGGCAGAGAGAAGAGAAGGGGCAGGTTTTGGCAGGAGAGGGAGAGAAAGAGCGAGAAGAGGCTTTTCTTACCAAAGCAGTGAGGAGAGACAGAGTGAGCGGCCTGTTTTCGGGCGAAGGGTGAGTGAGCGAGCGGCCTGTTTAGCGAATGGCGTGTTTTCGGGCGAAGGGTGAATGAGCGAGTGGCCTGTTTAGCGATCAGTGTGTTTTCGGGGGAAGGGCATGTGAGTGAGCGGCGTGTTTAGTGAGCGGTGTGTTTTCGGGGGAAGGGCATGTGAGCGAACAGCCTGTTTAGCGAGCGGCATGTTTTCGGGGGAAGGGCGCATGAGCGAGTGACCTGTTTTGGGGGGAAGGGCGAGCGAGTGAGCTGGGTAGGAGCCCCAAGATTGGTGTGCGCTTCTGCAGGGCTATGGGGGCTCAGCAGGAGCCCAGGATCGATGCACGCAGCTATAGCTGATCAGTGCTTCTGCTGAGCCCCCAGAAGCGCCGATCAGCTGGACCCCGGCGCTGATCCTGGCATTTCTGCTGAGCCCTGACAGCCCTGCAGAAGCGCCGATCAGCTGTCAGGGCTCAGCAGAAATGCCAGGATCAGCACCGGAAGGAAGGAAGGAGATGGGAATGAGAAGGAGGGAAGGAAGGAAGGAAGGAAGGAAGGAAGGAAGGAAATGGGAATGAGGAGGAGGGAGGGAGGGAGGGAGAGAGGGAGGGAAGAAAGGAAAAAGGAAGGAAACCCCTCCCCCACAGTAACCACAATGCTAATGCGGCCCTCAATGAAATTGAGTTTGACATCCCTAATATAAAAGGTTAAGTGAATCTGTTTTCCCCATTGGCTTGTCAAAAGGTTGCAGCCATCATAAATATGAATCAGTTGCCAAGCATCCGAATGTAAATCACATGACCCTAGAAATGCTGAAACAGTTCTAAGTGTGAAAAATGGTCATAAGTCACTTTTTTCTGTGCCGTTGTAACTTCAAACAGTCACTAAGTGAACTGTTGTAAGTCGAGGACTACCTGTACTTTATCACTTTTCTTCTTCTTTTTTTTTTGGTCATCAAGTTTTTGACACATTTCTAGATGACTGGTGGTACTCGGATAGTGCCATATCCTAAAAGTGGTACTATGGGTGAAAAGGTTGAAAAGCCCTGACCTAAAGGGTACAATAAGGCGATGAGCATGGTCTGTGTTAAAATTCTGTAATATTTTAAATAGAAGCAAGGATGACATTAATTTGAAATAGTTGATAAAACTGTTTCTCACATCTCTCGCGCATCCTTCTGGCTGGGTCAAACTGAGCCAATTCTTTCTCAACGTAGTATAGCACCTTCATAGAATCTCTGTCTTTGTCAGTTTGTATTCGGTAACCCTTGTGCACTGCATAGAGAAGTAAGTGATTAGTATATGTAGTCTTTCTAGGAAACAAATATCTAATATTCCATTAGGAGGTCATTGTCCTATGATATATAAATGTCCTAAATTTTTAAGTGTTTAGAAATATGTTTTATTAAATAATAATAGAGAGATGAATAATAATAGAGAGATGAAGAGATTACCACTTTGTGCTCCTGCCCCAGATTCACTGGGTGCCAAGGGAGGTAAATGTGACTTCTCCACAAGGACAGCATGAGATGGGACTCCACTACCCAAAACAGTAGGGATACAGTATGGACCTGGGATTGATGTGACTGCTGGAGGATATCCAGCCTTTGCAGCTTTTCCTGCTTCATACACTGAAAAAAAAGAGTAACAAGTAATACTTCAAATATATCAAACAGTAACTGTCCTTCCCTGGTTCAGCTAACAGATGATACTTAGTCAATCTTGGTTGAATGTGCAGAAGGATAAGATCTGATCATTATTTGAATGGGAGATCATCAGGAAATCTCAGGACTGGAAGCGGAAATAGAAAACCTAAAAATCATCAGCTGAGCACAATCCAGAAGATTTGCCAGACTTGTGTTTCCTCAATCCTGGAAATTTAGAGTGGGGAGGATATGGGGGGGTTAAGGATTGTAATGGAAATTTAGTGAACTCATTTTAAAGAAGCAATCTCACTAGAAGGTATCCCAGATCACAGTTTACATATTACTTCCCCAGCCAAATCTGGTTTTTGAACTGGTTATTTGTACATCATTGAACACAATGATTCCTCTCTTAATCGCATAGTAGTTTACCTTTACATTTAGTACCATTGACAGCTTCAAGTTAGTATAAAAGACAACTTGTTGGACAGATATGGTAACAAACTATGACTAATACAAACAAAAATGTGCACAAAGAAATCATATGAACGTTCTTTCTCATCATATAGTCATTTTGATTCAGAAAGATGGGTGCCATTTTATACATTCAGTCAATGAGAATTTAGAAGCATACCTATCTTCTCCAGTACAATAATCCAGACCATTTTTAAGTAACTGAATTTGCAAATGAATGTAAGTCTCATCTAACCCACCACTATTGATTGAAGCTGCTGAAATGTTATGAAAAACATTTAAATCATCAAAAATTAAACAGCTGCTTTAAAAAAAAAATAACACTTTTAAAAGTTAATATTGCAAAATCACACCCAATAGTGGCTTTGTGCTAGCTGTAAATATATCTGCTAATTGAAACCGGAGAAACTTGCAAATTGTCTGTGCCATTCTCCATATTAATTCCAAAGTTCTCAACACTTTAAGATGAGTTCTTGAGAAAGCTTGTGGAATTGCAGATAAGAAGAATGACAAAATCTGGGTGTGCTAGCAGAAAAAAATCTCACAATTAGGTACATTGTCCTACGCTAGCAGTACAAATAAATTGTAAACTGCCAAAAGACTTTGATAGTCACAAGTTAAATAAAAAACAAAACAGTAACTTGGTTATACAAAAGGCCAAAGGTAGTTATACCAACAGACATGTTTTAAAAATGTTCTAAAGCAGGGGTCCCCAATCCCTGGGCTGCAGACTGGTACCAGTCCATGGCTGTTAGGAACCAGGCCATGCAAGCAGCAGGCAAACAAGAGAAGCTTCATCTGCACATGTGTGGGATCTAGGTTATGCGCAAAACCATTGTCCTCCTCCCCTCCCCCCGGTCCATGGAAAAATTGTCTTCCACAAAACCGGTCCCTGGTGCCAGAAAAGTTGGGAGTCCTGTTCTAAAGCAATGTTTTCCAAGTTCAGTAACTTGGAAAAGTAGTCCAACTTTATTCAACATCCAGTAGTTAAAACAAAATTAGTTAAATATGGTTTCACCTAGACTGGGAATATCTTGTTGCTATCCCATGGATAACAACATCTATATGAAATTTAGTACTCTGAAAGGCCAGATAATTTAAATTTTAGCTTTTTATACTGATTTTTGTACTATATGTACCCTAACTATAGCTTTCAAGTCCATATAGCACATAAATTTTTTTTATATAAAGAAATATGCCAGACAGACAATGTATCTTGATGAAAGATTTGCTTACACGTTGATCCACATTGTAAATAGTCACTCACATGCTCGTGGACAGCAGCAAGTATCTGGACAGCAAGGGCAACGAATGTAACAGCAGCAGTTATGAGGACAGCATTGGCACCAGCAAATCCCAACTAGGAGAAAGAAAAGGAAAGCCCCCAGGATCACCAAGCCCACAAACATCCATTCTGTAAACAAAAAGAAGATAAATGAATGAAAAGTTGGAGATGTCAAACAATAACTGACTAATAATCAATAAAATACAAATAAATGAATATATATATATGCTAAAAACAAGTGCTAATCTTTATAGCATAATTTAAATCAGTTGACATTAAAACTAGACCCATGAATCTCAGTCCTAGAGTTATTTAAGACAGAAGAAATAGTATTTCCTGAGAGGGTCTATAAGGAGTAATACACTGTATAATATAATCAAGGAGAATGGCAATATAATGACACACATGTGTCTGAAATGAAAACCTCAAAATCCCCTTTTTGCTAATTTCAAACGGGTATTTATTCTGCTAGTCAAAACCTGAACTTGTTAGCTAAATGAACAGCCAAAATTAAAATTGGACATGCAGGGTGGTGAGGATTTCCATCTAGAGTATTACTGAAGTTAAGGTATGGGATTATTTTGACATACATCAAGCAATGAAATAATAAATAAAATAATTAATAATAAATGTCATAATAAAAACAGTGTAACTATAATATACAATAATTCAAACTTCATGAAGTTGCCATATCATAAAAGCTCATAATAAAATATATCTTACAGCAATAATCAATTTATGCTGTTTGGGTGCTGTCTGATACCACCTTGGTATCTTTGCAGATGTTTCATTACCAAACTAGGTAATATTATCACCACACTAGGTAAGATCATCACTTACTAGATAACATGAAATGAATGCAAGAAAACTACCAAGTTCAGAGAGCACCAAGGACCCCACCAGAGCTACAAATATTCACTTCTATCAATAATCAATCTTGAAAATAGCCATTCCCATGCCAGCCATTTCTTTATTGTTTGGCACCTCAACAAATGAAATATATCTTTGTGGTCTTTCTAAATGTCAATAGAAAAGAAGCTATCCTTAATTTGAACAACAAGCTAAAATGATGACCACTTTGTGTAACTAAAATTATGGGTTTATTGGATTTATGAAGAAGGCTGTACTGTTGAAAGAGAACTTTAGATTTTTAAGTACACTTGATCTTATCCAAAAGACCAGGAAACAATTTAGCAATTCTTTATTAATTTATGTTTAAACTAGAATATATACATCCAATTGTTGTAACTGGAATCAACATCTAAGAACAATGCAACTAATTACTGTAGACTAGGTATAGAAGGCTAGTAATGGAATCAAAATTCCCTAATGTGGTGCTGTCCATAAATGTTGGTATTCAAATCCAATGAACCCAGGCAGCCATCATTCTGGTGGGGAATGAAAACCAATACATCTCAAAAAAACATATTGGTGAAGTCTGCTCTGAATATGGCATGACATAAAGAATGGCCAGTCTTTGTATTGCCAGGATCTTTTTTTGGAGTAGGAGAGCCAAAGCAGGGAAGATGATGGTGTAAAGAAAGTAGACCCATGCAATACACTCATAAAAATAATTTCTGGTTTGTTTTTTTATGTTTTAAATGGGAACATTGTCCCAAAGGTGCTTTTTTCATGAGGCAACTGGACTTTCTTGTTTTTCTTTGAAGACGTTTTGCTTCTCATCCAAGAAGCTTCTTCAGCTCTGACTGGATGATGGGGAATGGCAGGATTTATACTACTTGCAGACAGCTGGTCATTTTAGAGAGTCGTTGAAGCCCCTGGAGGCTTATCTGTGTAATCAGGGTCACCTGAGTAGTGCAAAAGGGTGTGTAGCCTTCTTGGAACTGTTGAACCACCCCAAAGATAAAACAGCCAGACACAAACTGAGCAATGTGATATATGGAGTACAATGCAGTGAGCCATGTGCAGATCTGTACATTGGGGAAACAAAACAACCACTTCATAAGCGCATGGCCACAACATAGGAGAACAAACCTATTAGGACAAGATTCAGCAGTGCATCTGCATTTAAAAGACAAAGACAACTCTTTTGGAGACAGCAAAGTCCACATTTTAGACAAAGAGGACCGCTGGTTTGAAAGAGGGGTCAAAGAGGCCATCTGTGTCAAAACTGAACAGCCCTCTCTCAACAGAGGGGAGAGATGTGACATCATCTATCTCCAGTCTACAACACAGTCCTTCAACAGTTCCAAGAAGGCTCCAAACCGATTTGTACTACTCAGGTGACCCTGATGACACAAATAAACCTCCAGGGGCTTCAACGACTCTAAAAAATGCAAATGACCAGCTGTCTGCAAGAAGTATAAATCCTGCCATTCTCCAACCATCCAGTCAGAGTTGAAGAAGCTTCTTGGATGAGAAGTGAAACATCTTCAAAGAAAAACAAGAAAGTCCAGTTGCCTCGTGGAAAAAGCACCTTTGGGACAACCATGACCTGGATGACTGAGAATCTCCATAGACAAATGGGAACATTGTTTTAAGTATACAGTAAATTTGACCTCTAAATAATGTAAGCTTTCTTACCGAAACAATAATAGTAAACTATAAAATCAGGCTTGGGGTTGACATTCATACATCCCTAGCCCTTCAAATTCACTCAACCCTGATTTTAATATTTGCCTGAATTATATCAACTATACTAATAATTTCAAGAAGAAAGTTTGTATACTCCAAATAGTATTTAGAACATAAACATACTTCCCATGAAGTATCCTAATTCACTTACACAATCCTAGCCCCTGAGCTATTCGGAGGGAAGGCAAGATATAAATCTAACGAATAAATCAATAAAACACTCTTTTTACATCACATCTTGACCTGTTAAAATCTTACCACTCCCTCCCCCACCCTCCGTAAATTGCAAAAACTTACTGAAGAGGTAATGAACTCAGGCTACAAGTAAAAGCAGAATTCATGAACAAGGTGCAGTAGAAAATAGAAGAACAGAAAAGTGTTAGATGGCAGAGTACCTGACATAATATCCACAGCAAAACTGGGCAAGAGACCAGCAAGCATCCCTGTCCTGCCTAGAAAAGACCAGGAGGAATGGAAAGAAGGAAGTTAGTGCAGGAAAATCACTCCCCATTCTTTGCCTTAACATTAAGCTCATTTATCTGCATCGTATAAAGCCTATACATGCTCTTTCAGAATACTGATCATCTGTGCTTTATTTCTCATCAGTACAGTGTGATGAAATGCTTACTGTTTTACATATTGTAACATGTTCATTATAAGATATATTCCATATATAATGCTGCAATATGCTAGCTGATACCATAAGACTTTGACAGATCATCTTTTGTGTTCTCTTGACCATTATTATTATTATTATTATTATTATTATTATTATTATTATTATTATTATTATTATTATTATTATTATTTAAATTTATATACCGCCCTATCTCCCTTACGGGACTCAGGGCGGTGAACAGGCAATAATAAAAATCACAGTAAATATTACATAAAAGCCTGCTCTAAAATATAAAACCCCTATCAAAACCCAATCAAAACTACGCCAGGCTGGCCGCATGGAGCAGATGAGTTTTCAGGGCTCGGCGGAAGAGGCGCAGGTCCGCAATTGTACGTAGGTCGGGGGGCAGGTCATTCCAGAGGGCAGGAGCTGCCACAGAGAAGGCTCTCCCCCTGGGGGTCGCCAGCCGGCATTGGCTGGCCGACGGTACCCTAAGGAGGCCCTCTCTGTGGGAGCGGACTGGTCAAAGGGAGATATTGATATGTTACCTAAAGGACTTAAACAATTTTCAAAAGCTTCACCCACAATACTGTCCATATTAGGCTGAACTTAATACTGTATGAATATTGTCTTTCTGTTCTGCATTTTATATTTGGTCCACATGGATCACTTCATGTTTTGATTTTCATTAAGTTTCACTGGCAAAATTTTAGACACAACGTAGGTAGATTTTAACATCATATGCTTTATCCTAACTAAGCAGGAGACAACTACACTTGGGATGGTTCAGGTTGCCATCAGCGCAAGAACGCAGGTGAGTATACAGTAATTGCTCTTTTACCACATCAAGATTTTCCTTTGTAGGATCTTTCCCCAAGATGGTTGCTGAACAATAAGAGGATTTTTCTCTCCTGCTAATAATCTGCTGATTTTGCTGCCAAAGCTGATTCTTTGGCAGGGTTGTTCCCTGGATTTCAATGGAAGCACTTAGGAATGACCCAAGATGACTTTTGGACAACCATGGACCCACCCGGGAAGAGGAATCTTGAAGATTACAGTTCCCAATAGGAGTGGCCGGAAAATCAGGTGATCAATCTTTTCTTCTTGGCTGATCTTTTTTTTTAAACAAGACTGAGTTTTAATCACTTGAAGTTTCTATTTTACTTTGCTTTTTATCTCTAAAAGTTAATTGACTAGTTCAGGGGTAGGCAACCTTGGCTCTTTTATGACTCGTGGACTTCAATTCCCAGAATTCCTGAGCCAGCATGGCTGGCTCAGGAATTCTGGGAATTGAAGTCCACGAGTCATATAAGAGCCAAGGTTGCCTACCCCTGGACTAGTTGAATGCTGACTTATTTTAATCCTGTTAGACTTTATCTGTTTTCTCTGCCTCTTTTTTGGGATCTACTTTGCTGTTTTGAATAACTATTGCTTCTCTGTAAGAAAGTTATGCCACGTTCTTAGATAGTGAAAGTGTCTTGACTTGCTTTATATTTATATTGAACTTTCACTCAGGGATTTTGCATTTTATTAATTTTCAAAAAACTTAAGAGCTTATTTTTTTAAATTTTCTTTTAATTTTGGATTGAAATATCCCAAAAAATATGCTCCCTGTTTCTCTATACATTTTTCACTGTGAGGAATATCACTTCAGCATTCTTTCTTCCCTGTCCTTGAAGAGCTTTCTTATCTCAGATTGCTAAGCTACAAGAGAGCAAATAATGTATCAGTTTACAGACAAGCCACTGTGGCTGGCATTTGTGAAAAGCCTGCTTTTTAACATATAAACTTTTTTTTTAAGCTTGATAAAATAATAATGGCTACAAAGAATGCCCAGATGCAAGTAACTGCGGTTAAACTAGATTTAAAAAAGGAACTTGGTTTGAAATTGGCAAATTCAATGGAGAAGACTGAAAGAAATATGCACTTTACAAACTTAGAACTGACCGAATGGTTAAGTGATAAACTGATCTCCCTTAAGAAGATTGAGGGAGATTGGGGAATGGATTTATTATATTCAACTGGAAAACAATTTCATCTGGATTCTTTTGGAAGATAGATTGATTTTGGAGAATGGATTTATTACATTTCATCAACTGATAAGAGATGTTATTAAGAAGTAAACAAAGATATTTGATTCAGGACAAATCAGAGTTAATTGCTGGGATGCTTTGGGATAGATAAGAAGTTGAATACAAAAATATTGTTAACAGAAGTTTTTAAATTTTAATCTTGTCTTCTTTTTTGTTATTCTACCTGTTAATTATTTTGTTATTAATATAATAGGTAGATGACAGGTTAATAATTTTCAAATAGACTTAGAAGTTTAAAAATTTGGGGCCTGTTTTGGAAGAGGGTGGAAAACTAATATTGTTGAAATATAATTATTAGTAATCAACTAGGGAGTGATAATATATGTATACATGTTTGTGTCCTTTTTTAATGCACTTTTTAATGTCTTTCTTTCTTTGGTTCATTTCTGTAAAAAAAAACCTTTTGGGGGAGTTTTGTTTTTAATAAAAATTCAAGATAAAAAAAGATTTTCCTTTATAAATGGACTAAGGCAGTGGTGGTGAACCTATGGCACGGGTGCCAGAGGCAGCACTCGGAGCCCTCTCTGTGGGCACACGTGCCGTTGCCCCAGCCTTGCCCCACGACCCCACCAGCAGCCCCCCTGGAGGAGAGGCACCTCCGAGCGTGGCCCATGTGGAGCAGCACAGCCAAGGACATTGCAGCCAGGCAGCGTAGACAAGACTCTGCCCTCATGGCCCATCATGCACAGTTGATGCTGTGGGGCGCAGGCAGAGGACGTGGCCACCATGGCGCTGCTGGGCTGCTTGGGCAATCTGCGGCGGGCCCTGGAGACGGTGAGTGGCCCTGCAGGCAGGCAGGGTGGGGGCGGGGCAGGGTTGGAGCTGGGGCAGGGCCAGTTTTTGGGCACTTGGTCTCTAAAAGGTTTGCCATCACTGGACTAAGCCTTTATTTATGTATCAGTTGAGGTTAATTCTTGAGGGCTCAGTGCAAAGGTTATAGCTACTTTAATCTCTGAGGGCGTAAACTACATAAAGTTTCTGCATTATGTACAGGACTAGGAACTCTGGTGGCGCAGTGGTTAAAGCCCAGTATTACAGGTAAACACTGTCCATAGTCTGGAGCTTGATCCTGATGGGCCTCAGGGTTGACTCAGCCTTCCTTACTTCCAAGGTCAGTAAAATGAGAACCCAAACTGCTGGAGGCAATATGCAAATAATGCTTACATTGTAAACTGCCCAGAAAGTACTATAAAATGCTATGGGGTGGTATTTAAGCTTAAATGCTATTACTTTTGCTATTATACATATTATTTGTATACATGTAATATATCCAGACACTATTATAACCATTTTAAATGGCTATGCTTTCTGCATCTATTATTACAGCTTGGATTCTAAGCCACTCATTTCATTTTTTACATTTAGGCCACTCATTACTCAGCTAACATTTACATGATTTGGAATTGAATTTCTATCTATGTTTTTGTTCTTTGAAACTGCGTATTTCAGCTTTCATGTATTGTATAAGAAGCATAATAAAACAGAACACTGCTGCAAAACATGGGACAAGCTTCATTTTAAAGAAACAAACTTCGCAGTTTCATATGTGTGATGAATATGAAAGTTATTACATGAGCAGAATTTATTATTACTACTCAGATTCTATATTGAATGTTGCATTCAATGTATGTGTATATCATTGATTTTCTTAAAGATGTATTCAATTCCTTCATATAAGGTTTAGGAACCGATTCCAAACAGATTTGAGATCTTTCAGACCGATCTGAGAATTTTCAACAACCATTTAAAGAAGAATCAGTACGAAATATTACAATTAAAGCAGTAGGGATAGAGGTAAATATGCTTCAGAGTCTGTAATCTTCAGAGCCTGTTCCCACTCTTAATACATAATGAATAAGTATGGGAGGCCTATTTTATGCATACATCCATGAGGCATACATTTATTTGTTTCTATAGCATTGCACTTGTAGAAGAAAACTTTACATTCCACTGGTAAAGACCAGGAAAGAATATCTAAAAATAGATAGCATACGGTAAATAAAACCAGCTCAAACAATCTGACTTGAAATGCTTTAGAATCTTTTCTTCACCACGGACCCTCTTTAAATGCCTTTTGTGGCCATGGGCCATGGCCATGGACTTCCAAGACTTAACTCAAGATTTAAATCATAATATTTCTTCAACCCTTTGTGGACCCTCTGTGATGATATCCTGGACCCCCAGGGGTCCATGAACCACAGGTTGAGAGCCACTGCTGTAGAAAACCAAAGTTCTTTATTGTGGTACTCAAAGAAAAAATGAGATTATTGGAAGATGCACAGACAAGTGTGCATGGTGTGCACGAAAGGCAAAGTGTCTGGCAAAAATCCCTAACTTTTGGAAGTTTCCAATTATGGGCTCTGAGCAGACACCAAATCCTTATTATTTGTGAATTACAAAAACTCATTAAAGAATCAATGGTTATCAACTGGATTAATTTTGATTTTTAATACTATTATAATTAGTTTCAAAACATCTTCATTAAGAACTTGTCTGTGTTATTTAATTATAATTGTTAATTATAATTGTACTGATGTTATCTAGTTTGGAAATGAAACACCTGCAAGAAAACCACAAAGCTCAGAGAGCACCAAGGAGCCACAATTATAATTGTCCACTGCCAAAGCAAAAATATGCACTACATTCATACCTATTTTTCTAACTATGTTTTTGTGATCTGTTGTAGTTCATTAATGCTTTTTATAGTGTTCTGTATTATAACCATTAATCATGAGTAACTTGTCAACACTGCAAATACTGTATATTCTTGCTTTGACAATATGCAAGAGTTTAGAGTTGTAACACAGAGGTGTCAAACTGCCGACCCACGGGCCGGACACGTTATGCAGAAGCCGCGTCCACCCCATTACAGGCAATGGCAAAACAGTCCCGATACATTGCACAATGTCACGTGATGTCGTGGGTTTGACATGTCTGTTGTAACAGAATGATAAACATGATCTTTCACATAGGATTTTCATTTTTCTTTTAAAAATAAAAAAAAATATTTTCATCATCATGCAAATGGAGCTTATTTAGAATACTGCATTTATTTCACAAGTATATATGATTGTATGCCAACAGGGTTTTTTCCCCAACCAAACTAATCAGTCGCTCAGCATTTTTCCAAATCTCAGATGTTCAAAGCAGCTGTAACTCACTCTTACATGACAGGCAATCTCAGTCAAAATTCTGACTTATATAGATCAGCTACTGCATTAATTACTCAATTACTGTGTTACCAACATCCATGGCTTTGGGGCTTTTTGAGACAATAGACTTAAGTCACTTCTCTTTTTTGGGATTGAAGAGAGAGAAAGGAATCCATGCTCCAATTTCAAACACTTTCCTTTTCTTAAGAGTTGTTGTAAAAGATAGGAAATGTTTCTCTCACTATGGAATATTACTTTCTTACCCACTGTGCTATATTTTTTGTTAATTTAACTGCAACTTTCAAATGTTATTTTCCTTTCTAGTAGCTCTATTTTTCCCATTAAGTAAGACAGCAGCTGGAGAGGATGTGGAAATTTTGACAGGAAATATGACAGGAATAGCAGGGCAGGCAAGGTCTTGGAAAGAAATACAGTTTCATTTAGTTTGCCAAGATTAACTAATTTTTATGTGTATCTCAAGTTTAAAAACAATAAATGTACTAAGAATGGCTTCTTAAGATCTAATATTGGTTACGTTTAAACTTCTGGTTTGCAGCTGCAATAGCAGCAAAGCCCAACAGAAAAGGAAGAATGCAATAAAATTGATGCAAAATATCTCAAGATTTAGAGAATTATCACCCTGAATACTCCTAAACTGTGATCACTATAAAACAAAATAATATTATCTATTCATGTTTTGGCAAGTCTTAGCAAACAACCGTATTAGTCAGGACTGCCAGGAATAATCCTGGATGATCCACTCCCAAGAGAGATTAATAGCTGGCTTCCAAAAATACAATGTTCTTCAGACACTGTACACACCTTCTCAAAAATTATTTTCTTTTCTGGTTTCACAGATTTCTTCTCCCTCCCTTTCTGTTCACCAGTGTTCCAAGAAATAAAATCTGTAATGGAATTCACTAAAGCTCTCTTTTTATTAACCACTTCAGCAAAACACTGGGTAGAAAAGCAACGCCTAAATCTGAAACAGCTAGTAGATTTGAATGTGTCAGCATTCCCAATATCCAACCTGCTTTAAACCTAAGTAATTCTGCCACAATCATTTTTTTTCCCTATGCACTGAATTAATTCAGTGATAACCCTTCTCCCTACCGGTGTGTAATTCTCCCGATTCTTATTTTTAACGGCTGTTAAGTAGGCTGCTGAAAAACTCCACAGCTGACCCAGCCATTCTTTTTAATACCGGTGGTTTCCACAGCAACCGAAGGGGGAAGATAACACACAGGCTTGTCATGAATGCTTGCTAATTGAAGGCCAACTTTCTTCCTACAGGGATGAGCAACACGTGAACCAAAAATATATAGAAAGGACAAAAAAACACACATTGATTGTGGTAAGAAATGTTCTGAAGCTGCTGGAAATACCATATGAAAAAATGGAAGCTTTGATCAGTTAAAAAATGATATATTCAAAAAATAAAACAGCTGTGACTACATGATATTCCATAGGTTTACTTCTTAAAGAGGAGAGAATGCAAAATTAAGGAAGAGATCAGCAAATATAGAATTGCTAGAATTTTCAGAACAGAACTCTAACGTTCTTAAGAATGAGGCCTTCTGGATATAATTGACTACATTTTATACAAATTGGGAATTATGACATCATGTATATATAGGTTCTAGAATGATCACCCCAAATTAGCTTGCATTCAAGCATCAAATTAAAATCAAATACATCATGCTCAGGACATCAGTTTGGAATGACTGTTTAAAAGCATTTGATTCAAGTCTGAGTGTAGCAATTACCAAGACCAGTAGTTCTCAATCTGTGGTCCACCGACCCTTGGGGCCACAATGTCGTCACAGGGGAGTCCACAAAGGCTTGAAGAAATGTTATGATTTAAATCTTGAGTTAAGACTTGGTGGTCCATGTCCATGGTCCATGGCCTACAATGTATTTAAAAAGGGTCTGTGGTGAAGAAAATGTTGAGAACCACTGACCAAGACTATTCCTATCATTCAGTTGCTCTTTTATACTTATCAATGTATGTTGAACTAGCAGTCACATGAAGATGTAAATATCTTTTTAAGGGGTTATGTATGTTATTCAGTATTGGTTCCTCACACTTGATTATCAGGAAATACTTTTTAAAACTCAGAAGGACATTTCAGTTTCTATTTGATATGCTAAAGAATATAAATGAACAGATTCAAAGAAAAAACAAAAGTTCAAAGAAAAACAAAGAAAGATGGGAGGAGTATATGTTGAGCTGCGAAGGAAGAATCTATAAAAGTTCTATCAAACAATGCCAGGAAATCTGGAGAATGACACAGTGGCCAGCTGATTGGAAGAGGTCATTCTACACACCAATAACAAAGAAAAACTCAATAGCAAAGTATCATACAAAATCCTTAATTTCATATGTTATATGAAGTATTATAAAATAACACTTAAGATCATCCAACATCCAAAGCTGATTTACAAAGAATCATTGAAAAAGACAAAGAATGCCAAAACTGAATCAATATGTGTTTCATTGGTTAAACAAAAGCCTCACTTGTGTCTAATTAAAACAGAAAACTCAGAACATCTCAGATTATCACAACATGTTAAGGTCCCCATACAAAATGTCAGAAAGCCAATGAAACATGGTGAATCAGATTAAGTCTAGGTTGGAAAGGAAGTGAGAGAAGGCTATATATATTCTTCCTTATTTATTCAACCTATATACTAAATATACATTGAGGTAAGCCATATTGGAAGATCATGGGAGTGGTTTTAAATTTGGAAGAGAACTATCAATAATCCTTGCTATGCTGATCACACTACATTGATAGCTGGAAATATAAATCATATGGATGTTCTAGTGATAAAAATAAAACCAGGACTGTTTCAAGTAAGGGACATTTTTCCTGTGTGAAGCAAGTTTTAATTCCTGCACAGAAGAACATTTATTCCACATTTCACCTGTCCTCATAACTATACATGCAATATATCCAAGTCTGGCAGAGATGCCAAACTCAGTTCAAAATCAAAGCCTGAGCGTTGTGATGAGATGGGGGGAGGGGGGGAAAACAAATTTAAATAAATAAATAAATAGGGAACAATGCAATAAGTAAAAATAGCATATTAAGCTATCCAAGATAACACATCACTCCTCGTTCCTTTTGTTATTGCCTTTCCTTATTGAATAGGAAACTGAAGAAATTTAATAGATTCTTTTTATTAATGCAGACAAAACCCCTCCTGTTGTCATATGTCTGTTTCAGAGCAACTATTTCCCTGCTATGCTTTCTGTATGGTCCAATTTCTTAGGTCTGTCTCAAAAGGTCTGAATATTCAAATAGCAAGTTTACCTTTCTTTCATTAATAATAATCTAGCACATGCTGTCATTTTCTTCATTCCAACTGTCTACTGATTATACCTCTTGTACAAGTACATTTAACAGCTGGTTTTCAGTCATTTTGGTAAAACCACCTGCTGCCTCTCATGCTTAAGCAGAAATTTGAGCTGTGCATATAATCAAGTTGTAATAAAAATAGAGCAAAGCCGACAAAAGTAACTAGCACTGATTTCACTGGATAACTTCCTGAAAAACTTACAATAGACCCTTTCAAACTGAATATAGATATAATTTCAGAATGATCGTGATCATGTAGGCATCTTGAGAAATATGAAATTAACTTTTAATACTGTAGTGCATTTAATTGTATAATGTTTCCTATACTCTGTATGAGTTCAACAGGGCTACAAGAGTTTAGCTGCTGATTTTTATTTGTACTCAGTGTCCAATGCATCTCATTGTAATGTCCAACTATAATCAGTCAGCACTGATGGATTCCAGTTGTCCTGATAGCATTTCTCCATTGTGGCAATGTCCTGTGAAAACTGTCACCTTGCTAGCTAGACCTAGATTTTCAGGAAAGAAGTCCAAGTGTGAATGCAGAAATTGAATCTTCAGTGACATGTTGTGCATTGTTTTGTATGCTGTAAAAAGTTTGTCAACCAGCTGAATGTAGTTTGGTGCTCTGTGGTTGCCAAGAAAATTCTCAATGACATCCTTGAATGCTTTCCAGGCAATTTATTCTGGTCCCACTATTTCGTTGTTTGTTGCTTTCACAAAATTTTCATCAATCTTAATTTTATGTGAAGCGGAGCCAAACATAACTTGGTCAGGTCAACAAGTGGTTCATGTACCACGTTTTTCTGTCTTGGAACTAAATTATTTCGGAGTGGAATCAAATTCTTTCTATTTAATGTAATGAACTCTCTTGCACAATTGTACCATTTGCATATGTAACAACATAAATCCGAGCTGCAGTAGAGCCACTTATTTTAGATCTCCACAGGTATTCTAGTTGTACTTGGTGTACTAGATGTGTTTCAACAACATTTCTATGTTTTCCTATGTTTCTTCCATGTACTGAAGCGTGTGTATTTGCCATTGGGTTAAAACAGAAAATTTATATAAAATGGTACTGTATAGGTTAAATTATAGATTATTTTTGTGATTAGGAGCCAAAAATCTAAGATACACGTAAAAGTGTTCAGGAAGCAAAATATTTGTTATCTAGTGCTTTGTTTAGAAGACAGGAATGTATAAAATTGAGAAAGAAGACATATTCCCAGAGGTTAGCTATGGAATAAAAGCGAAGAAAAGCTAGACTGACCCTAAAGGTACAAAAAGACAAAACAATACCTTCAATTCTCCCCAACAAGAAAGCATTAGGGTTGAAAAAATAAACCTGGTAATAGGCTATAAGAAAAAAATAAATTACACATACTATCCTATAGGAAGACTATTACTGTAACTTTGGGATGTTTGGATTCTATTCTATAAAATATGAGGTTTGCCTGAGACATATGGTTTAGGTTTAAATAGCAATAGCACTTAGACTTATATACCATCTTACTGTGCTTTACAGCCCTCTCTAAGCGGTTTGCAGAGTCAGCATATTGCCCCCAACAATTTGGGTCCTCATTTTACCGACCTTGGAAGGATGGAAGGCTGAGTCAAACTTAAGCCGATTAGAATCGAACTGCCGAACTGCAGTACTGCATTCTCACCACTGTGCCACAACACAGTTACTGATATTCTGGTTATTTGGCAATATAAATCTACATTTTTTATTCTAGACATCTAAAGCATTGTACACTAAAGCATAAGATTAGTATATAAAAAAAAGATACTGTCTTCTTTGTATCATGTTTTTATCTTTATGGGTAACAAGACCATCAAATTGTCCAGAAAAACTAAGATAAAATAAGGCTGGACAAACATCTTTGAATCTGGAAGCATTTTTAAGACAGTAGTTAGGTGCAAAGTCTCTCACAGAAATGAGACAAGCAACTACCAACTGGGTTCATACTCGACAATTTATGGAAATCTCAGGAAATTAATAAGGTCTGGAACTCTTGGAATGGCTTTTTCAACAAGCGGGCCTGACCTAGGGTGAATTTTAAATAGGGATAATTTTTAAGGATTTTAAATAGTCACAGCCACTAATATTTGGATTTTAATTGGTTTTTAGAAGGGGTAATTCTGTATATTGTTTTAACATGCTGTGAGCCGCCCTGAGTCCCATGGGGAGAAGGGCGGCATATAAATTTTGTAAAATAAATAAATAAAATAAATAAATAAATAAGATATACATGAGATTATGAACCAGGGCAAAGAAAAATGGTCAGAATGACAGAACAAAGAAATAAGCAAACATGCAACTACATTGACAGCAAGTGAATTTAAGCATAGGATAAAAATATATCATAATTATGTTATTGAGGGCAGGCATATTGTTCATAGTTATATAATTGTGCAAATTTTCAGGAATTGTTCTGGGAGGCTTTAAGGAAAACTTCCAACGGTGTAAGTGTGCAGCCAAGCTGTAACATTCTTTTGACCTAAGCATTTCGTAACTTTTTCAAGTGCACAGAACAGGAAATATGTTTCTTGTAAATCAGAGAGGCATCCAGCAATCTTCAGGGAGATTTATTAACAGTGTGTGATCATTTAATTAATTCCTCCTTGCTCCCTCAGATAGAATTAAAGCTGCTTTCCCTTCAGTTCCCTTTTTGGGGGGATTGTCAAAAACAGTGGCAAATTTTGCCAGAGATCAAAGTTTTCACGGACAACAGAAATAGCCAAGCAGGCTGTTACCATAGAAACTTTTAGTAGCTGAGGCCTTTGAATTGAACCATTAACCTTTGTTAACAGTGTACAGCTGAGGTTGGCAAGTAATAAGGAATGATGGGGAGATCATTGGGCAATAAGTAGTATTTCAAAGCATTGTTAAAGGGGCAGGGATAAGACTGAACACAGACTGAAGAAGCTGCCAGCAGTGTCATACAAGTTATAGAAAAGGAAGATAGTTGAAGAAGCTGCACTACTTATAGCAGGGGTGTAAAATTCGCAACGTCACGTGACGGGTCGTGACGGGTCGTGATGTATCACGACTTTTTTTTCCATTGCCGGCAATGGGGTGGGCGCAGTTTCAGCATGACGCATCTGGCCCGAGGGCCAGCAGTTTGACACCCCTGACTTATAGGTTAGAGTAAAAATTATATAAAAAGGTCCTAAGGAAGAGCATAGGATCATGGAAAGCCCTGTCAGGCCACAGGCTATTTGCATGGGTGGTGGCTGCTACACTCTGTTGAGGAGATCACACTACTGGCCTAATTAGATTGAGAAGCCATCATAAATTACTCATGTCCTTGTCACCACATATGTAAATTATTGCAACATATCATATACAACATGGACCGCTTTTTAAGATGACTTGGAAGCTTCAAATAGTCCAAGTGCAATGGTTCGCTTAAGGAGTGATAGCAGATTCAGCCGTAGCAATTAATCGGTGGAACAGCTTCCCTCCAGAAATTGTGGGTGTTCCATACTTAAGATTTTAAAGAAAAGATTGGACAGTCATTTGTCCAGAATGGTATAAGGTCTTCGGCTTGAGCAGAGGATTGGACTAGAAAACCTCCAAGTTTCCTTCCAACTCTGTTATACTGTTACTGTTTTTAGATAGATAGATAGATAGATAGATAGATAGATAGATAGATAGATAGATAGATAGATAGATAGATAGATAGATAGATAGATAGATAGATAGATAGATAGATAGATAGACAGACAGACCTTTGTCATTTCTTTTACTGTGGGCACAATGGCACACATTAAAAATGAAATTTAGTTGCTTGCTCTCAAAGTGTACACATGCATAACCCACATTTAAATATACTATAAAAATGTATAGACCTATATCCTTACATATAAGTAACATATAAATATTAATCACTGTCCATCTTGAATACATAACGGAAGGAGGAAGCTTTAGAGTTCACAAGGTTAATACTGTATGGCAAAGATCCCCAACATTTGGGCACCAGGGACCACTTCCGTGGAGAGAGGTTTTCCCGTGGACCAGAGGGTGCGTGGTTTTGTGTGCTGCCTGCAGCTCACAGATGGGGCTTTGCTAGTCTGCGCGGCCCAGTTGCTGGCATGCCACAGCCTGGTACTGATCCACGGACCGGGGATTAGGGACCTCTGCTGTATGGAACAAAACTGTGACTGAATCTGGATGTTTTCTGTCTATATTACAATAATTAACTCTAGATTTTTATCTATCTATACATAATCCCAATATCTCAATCACTGTATTAGTTGATAACTTGATCCATTTCAAAATTCTGGTTATCCCCTTTAGATAGTGAAAGGACCATCTTTTCCAACAAGAATTTGCCTACTCCATACAGGGAGGGGTCTAACTTAGGGTTCCTAATCCACATGAGATGAAGTGTGTGAGAACACATCTAGGAAGCTATTCAAACCTGCTTTTCTACAGATTTCTCTTGTTCAAATTTTAGGTTTTAATGATTCCTAAGTAAACAGAATCTGTCACAACTTCTGTATTTTTAACCACTGAGTTTTGTTTGATTATGGCAGAATACAAATATAAATCAATCTTTCTGCAAATTTGAATACATGATATTTATGTGCAGTTATTTACATATTCAAAATAATATGTAAATATGGCAGGTGAATATGGCAGGTGCATGCTTAGACTCATTTTCAGTTAGTACTTTGTAAATCCTCTTCTGGTAGAAATAATAGTTTCCAAATGCTTCCTGTGGGTAACTAGCAGACTGTTGTTGCTGTTCCCTCACCCCCCTTCCTTATAGAACTTTTCTATCTTAGAAATAATCAGGTCTCCTTGTACACACTTATTGTTTGAGATTTTCCCATAGATTATCAATAATATCCAAATTTAGGAACTGTAAAGGTCATCCCAAACCTTTTAGCTTCATTTTTTTTTTGCTGATTGTAGGACAGTAGCTTCTAGGATGTATTGATATTTAATGGAATCAGTTCTTCTGTCCACCCACACAAGTATTTCCTGTGCCACTTGGTGCCATTAATAGCGCCACCCCCATGCTTAACAGGATGTTCTCTTCTTTAAATGCTCCATCCTTTTTTTCTCCAAGTATATCTTTTGTGATTATGGTGAAACAATTCTGTTTCTGTTTCATCACTCCAAAAAATATTGTTCTCAATTGTTTCAGGCTTACCTGAAGTATTTAGATAATACTTTTCTGATGAAGGTTTCCTTCTGTCAACTTTTTGATGAAGATCGCTGCGATATAAACAACGCTTTACTGTGGATCTATGGACAACTCTTCAGTATCAGCTAACCTTTTCAACAAGCTATTTGTGTTGATCTTTTGCAGATCTGGGAAATTGGGGTACAGTTCTAGGGGAGAATTTTTTTCTTGGCTTCCAAGCTAATGTTGGGTATTTCAGCAAGATAATAGTTCTTAATACCTCCAACTTTGTTATCAGGTACTTAGAGGAAAGAAAAAAAGGTTTTTGAATGTATAATAAATTGTTCTAAAAATTGGCCTGGAGCTCATTCTACTGTACTGTACATATACAGTATTTTAGGACAGTGAGATCCCGAGGCACCTTGTTGTGAAAGTAATCATCTCAGAAGAACATTTCTGCATTGAGTATTGGGGAAGAGACTGGCATCTATCTCCAAGGAGATCCGAACTGCCAGCTGCTAATCTATGATTCAGAATATCAATGGACTGAATCCCAAACATCAGCATTCCATGCATTTCAAAGATAACATCTGTTTTAATTATAGCAAAGCACGCTACCGGAAGCCTTTAACAAAATAATATAAAATCAGAATAATTTATTTAGATTGTCATAGCTTAAGTAATCTACTGATGAAGGGTTTTCTGTCTTCTATTTTATATTGTATTGTATAATATGTATTTTTCTCCTGAATATTTAAAACTGACAGTATTTAAAATACATTTCTACTATGTATACATATGTATACAGAACTCATAGTTAATTATTACATTAATCCAGGGGTGTCAAACTGCTGGCCCACGGGCCGGATGCATCATAGCGAAACCGCGCCCATCCCATTGCTAGCAATGGCAAAAAAGTCACGATACATTGCAACACGTCACGTGACGTTGCGAGTTTGATACCCCTGCATTAATCCATTCTAAAATCTGCCAATAGAAGTATCTCTAATTTCTTGCTATGGATGAAAGAAATTATATCTCCCTCAATTCACCAAACCACATACATTCTGCAAAGGTAAAACTTGTTTATCTTCTAAACATTATTTATTTATTTATTTTATTTATTTTTAAGACTTATATGCCGCCCTTCTCCCCACGGGACTCAGGGCGGCTCACAGCATATTAAAACAACATAGTACATTTCCCCAATAAAAGCCAATTAAAAACCAAATATTTGTAGCTGTGTCTCTTATTAAAATCATTAAAAATTATCCCTATTTAAAATTCACCCTAGGTCAG